>NC_056728.1:1882961646-1883099146 GCF_019279795.1 Protopterus annectens | reverse complement strand
GTTAGATGGTCTGAGGAAGCTTATTAGCAAAAGCTCTAACTGTATCTGTTTTTATTTTGTTGCTGTCTATAATAAATTTATGAACAAGGAAACAAGGATTATAAGAAGCTGCTTGGTTGTTTTGTTGTGAGCATCTGTCTTGGTTTACTTTACATTAACTTTTTTCGCAACAAAGCATTTGTCCCGTGGATTATTTTTTGTTTTACTTTATTATATAAATGAAACTATCAAAATTATAACCCTCTGTAAATTGTGGAAGAAAGGTACTGATGTTTTTTGCTTGTGGGGTTTGGTTACTCCATTCTCCATTACCTCCATGGCTCTGGTGAAGAGTCAGCATTTCCTTTTCATGTTGCCTCTGCTTCTCATTCGCTTCAGCTTGCAGATGTTGCAGTTTATAATTTTCCTCAGCCTCCAGATGTCTCAGTCTCTCTGCTACTTCTTTTTCCAAGCACTTGGCCTCCAACTGAAGTCTCTTTAACTCCAGACAGATTTTTATGTCCTCTGTGGAAAGGTTGAGCTGTCCATTTTCTGAGAGTTGTACATCTCCACGGCCAGTCTGACTGTCCTCCTGGTTGCTATTCTGTGATGCAGTTGTGACTAAAGCTGCAATCATGTCTGCTTTAGTCAGGTTGACATGCACCAGTCCTTTATCCTGGCACATCTCAGCCAGCTGGCTCTTTGTTTGCTTACCATACTCCTGTGCTGATATGCCTGCCTGCTCTCCCTGACAAACTAAGCTAACAAAAAGATAAAACAATTGTGATATGAACTCTGAATGTTCACTGCATGGCTGATTGAAAGTACAAACAACTTCAGTGGCCACTGTACACAGGCTACAGGAATTCAATATCCACACCACTATAAACCAATTAATATGTGATGTGGCTAACTCACCACTGCTAACCAATTAATATGTAATGTGGATATCCCACCACTGCCACCAGTTAATATGTGATGCCCCTGCACTGGCCCAGTAATCAATGAGCCTCAATCCTCACCACTAGCACCAGTGAGGGACATACACAATGTGATGATGACAAGTACACACACAGTAAAGTACAATGTCCTTTAAAAGAACACAGAGATCACAGTCAGTCTGAGGATGGTTTCTCCCTCTTTCTCCAGATCCCCAGGAAGACTCCCCACTGCACAGCTGTAGGATTAATATCTCAGTAGAGGGTTCAAGCCAAGACCTCAGCAACTTCTTTGTCCAAGCACTGCTTCATGTCCCTGCCCAAGTAGCTGACACACACACACACACACACACACACACACACACACACACACACACACACACACACACACACACACACACACACACACACACACCTGCGGAAGGCTGGCACAGGTTTACTAGCTATGCCCCCTTCTGCCCAGACTATAAGGTGGTTATCACTTCCACCAGCCCCTACATATCAGCTACTATAGAGGCCCTTACAAAGGGTGACCAATCCTACTGTGTAATATTACTATTATCCAAATGGTAAGTGTGGCCAAGACCAAGGATATTTAGGAGTGGCCTGTACAGTGTCACCAAATACATATGCAAGTACTCTAACAACTTAAGTATGTCACAATAATATCAGCCACAAAGATATATTTGAATATATTTAATAATAAATAATAAAATAACAAAACAATACTCAATAACAAACACAGTCATTTTAGAGTTCAGAATCACAGGAAATATTTTAAAACAACATTGCAGGACAGTCTCAAATAAATACAGTAAACATCTAAAATAATCTTTATTATATTCCTATCTATATTTAAGAGATATTACTGTACCCTGGTTAGTTACTATTGGCAAGCCAAGTGCTAATGAAAGGATGTTTCCAGGTCCAAGACAAGATACAAAATACATAGTCTTTCTCTGACAGTGTTCTTAAATTACTGTCAGACATTACTGCTGGACAACTTGCATGACATCAGTCTCTGTCACCTGCCTTCAGTTTCCAGGCTAACAGATACCAACAGAATGTTATCATCTTTATTTGAGAAGTACCTATCTCTCAAATGTTTGCTCAGAACTGGAAGTTGTAAAACAATTAAACACTTTTACATTTGAAACCTAGCAATTATTTCTGTTTCAAAGCAATAGCAAAACCTCTAGCTCTAGATATTGTGTCTACTCTGAGCTGAAACTGGATTTCAACGTATTTTCTTGAAGTTTTGCAAGTTAACTTTGTATGTTACAGCTTCTACCACTAAAACATACATTTGCACAAGTATATAGTTTATATACATGTCTGTTCTTTTCTAGTAGGGTACACTGTGGACACATTCTTGAAGCTCAGTACATAACATACAGTTCTGTATAAATCATATCAATATTCACAAATGACATAAAATTATTTGCAAAATTCCAGCTAGCTGGACTGGTAGCATTACAGTAACATTCAAGGAACCATTTAAAATATTATGAGGAATAAATATATTCAGAAATGACAAGAAAGTCCCCATTTGGAATTTGTCTTTCAAGAGATTGCACAAAGCCTCACACAAATTTATGTAGGGTCTCTATCAAACATACTCTATGTCAAATATTCCACAGCCAGAATACTTGAAACATACAGTACATATCAGGCATTCATCTGCCCCAGCAATCATTTTGATACAGAGAAAGAAACAAGTCACCACAAAAAAGCATTGAGAATAGACAGTATATACTATTTCAAGAATCAGAATCACACCTGCTAACTCATACAGCATTTCTTTAGCTTTGAGAATATATTTATATTAGGGGAATATAAGAAAAGGAAAACGTGCAAAGAAAATTTCACTATAAACTATCCATAATAGGCATAACCAAGGATGTCCCAAATAGGCTACAAAGACTACAGTAGTACAATGCTGGATATGATATGATAATCCCCATGTTCAGGTAAATAGTTTGTCGCATTTTGTTGCTTCACTGATTTTTAAAGAATTGTTATTGGTTGTTGGTTTTATTTAAACCTTGTGTGCTAATTTATTTGTGTATTAAGGTCTGATGAAGAGGATTGCCTCGAAAGCGCTTACCTAACTTTATGTTTTGGAATAAATTTCAAGTATTTTATTCTCCAGCCTACAAGTCTCTTTACTCATACATATGGAATATGCAGCAGGACAGTAAAACTTTTGACTATCCTTGCAAGTTCTGGAAAACACATTTTCTACATACTATGCAAAGCCTATATTATTTGAAAATAGCAAGACTAAATTATGACTTTTAATTAATGGTTAAGGTATTGATATCACTGATCAGTGATTCTGTGATTACTGACATGGACAGAAATGTGTAGCTCAGTTGTATGTTTGCATCCGATTTGCTATATCTTCCACCTCCTTGGAAGTACAGGTACAGAACTCCATGACTCCATTCAGATTTGAAAACATTACTAAACAGACATAGGTAACCTTCCAATACATAATCTTTAATACAACAGCTTGTATGTGTTTGCATGTATCCTAGTAACTTGAGTACATGTATTCACCACACAAACATATTCAAATTACTCAAAAATTCTTACAGATTTATGCAACTTTAAAATATATATATTTTGCAGAGTGTGACGCCCATGCACTGGCTCAGCAATCAAGGTGCCTCAATCCTCACAGCTAACACCAGTGAGGGGCTTCCATATAGGGAAAGGATAATAAATACACACAGAGTAAAGTACAATTTCCCTTAAGAGCACATAGAGATCACAGATAATCTGGGGATGGTTTCTCCCTTTCTCTCAGGGTCCCCAATAAGGCTCCCCACTGGCACAGCTATATGGTCCAGATCTCAGCCTAGTGGACAAGCTGAAACCTCAAGCACCCTCTCTGTCCAAAAAGTGCTTCATGTCCCTGCCCAAGTAGCTGACCCACACACACTAAAAGGTAACACCAGCTGCCACCACCCACTAATATCAGCTACTCAAGGGCTCTTCTGAAAGGGTGTCCAATTATTACTGTGCAATATTGTTATCCAAATGGTAAGTGCGACTGAACAGTCAAGGCTTATTAGAGTGACTATGTACAGTATCACTATATACATGCAATGTACTCTAGAGCTTAAATTAACTCTACATAAAACAGCCACAGTTGAAAGGTTTAAAATATTTAATAATAAATAAAAACACAAAACAATACTACTTACTACACAGTGCTAGTCAAGAGTTCAGAGATCACAGAGAAATACTTAAAATGTTACCATAGAAAAGTTCTGACATCAACAAAGAAAAACACTCAATCAAATCTTCATATTTCTAAGAGAAACCACAGTTATAAATAACTTACTTCTACAGAAAGACAGTGCTGGTGATGTTGGATGTTGGATGTTCTCAAGACAAAATGTTCTGAGCTCTGATTCTCTCTCTTTAAATTGATAACACAGAGCTGCTTCACATGACATCATTCTTCACACTTCTCTGTTGTTCCCAGGCTAACAGAAACTACATTTACATTTTTTTACACCTGGTCAGAAACCAGAGCAATAAAGGACATTTATACATGCAAATTCTAGTCATTAACTCTGGTCTTAAAACAGTAGGCAGGATGCCTCCCTCTAGACATATCGGCTCCAAATTTTGACATCAAAGACAGTCATAAAATGCATGACTTAGCTTTCTTACAGCAGAGTGCACTGTTGTTACATTTTTGCAGTTCAATATCCAATGCAGTCTTTTTACATGTAAGAGAACAAGCCCATGGCTTACATTAATATTTACAAATGACAGAATTATCTACAGAATTCTATCTGGCTAGGCTGACAGCCTTCACCTATCTTCACCCCCCAGAAAACTCAAGCTAGTTTTTCAAGTGACTCTTGAGGAACATTGCTTGAGAGGGTTAGGTCTATCTGAGTAAGAGCCCATCTCCTCTTCACTGGCTTTGCTAAACCCACTGTGGTGCTGCATTGACATATCATATGCTTGCAACCCTAGGCTTCATCTTAGCAACTTGGTATTTTGCTGGCTGGCTCTGTGTAACCATGTGAGCCTTGTCCTGATGTTTAGGACATATGCCTCAACAGACTCATTGTGAGGTTCACACTCACCTTCTCACTCATCTTGAATTAAGTCTAGAGGGCTTCTCACCCTATGCCCATACAGCAATTCAAAGGGTGAAAAACTTGAGGATTCCTGGGGAACCTCTCTGTAAGCAAACAACAGATGGGACAAATATTTGTCCCACTCCCTCTTAAACTGAACTGCAAATGCCTGTAGCATGGACTTGATTGTAGAGTTTAACATCCCAACAAGACCATTAGTCTGGGGATGGTAGGGAGTGGTCTTCATATTCTTCACCCCACAGTACTTCCACAGACAAGCCAGCAGGTCTGATATGAAATTGGCACCTCTGTCAGTCAGTATTTCTTTTGGGAAACCTACCCTGCTAAAAATCTCTAACAAAGCATTTGTCACCTTTTCTGCCTCAATGGAGGACAGAACCACTGCCTCAGGGTATTGTGTAGTGCAATCCACTACCACTAGGATATACTTTTTTCTCTGTGGAACTTGGTGTACTCAGAGGTCCTATCATATCCATAGCTACCCTCTGAAATGGCTCCTCAGTCACAGGCAAAGGCATCAAAGGACTTCTCACCTTAACTCCTGCCTGGCCTTCCTTTTGGCACTGCTCACAGGTCCTGCAGTACCCTGTTACATCACTGGAAACTGCAGATCAATAGAAGTTTGGCATAATATGTCTCTTGGTACCTTTTATGCCCATATGACCTGCAAAGGGAATATCATGGGCTATGGCTAGAAGCACCAGATGGTAGGCTCTAGGCACTACCAACTGCTGTTCTATCTCACCTTCTAGCCCTCCCTCTGGGGTCCACTCTCTTTACACTAACCATTTGTCCCAGTATACAGATTCCCCCTACCCTTGAGAATCAGATGCCTCCCTAACTACCTGCCTCAGGCCTTGCAATACAGGGTCTGAGAGCTGAGCCTGTCTCAAGTCTCTTTGTAACCCTTCCTAGCTCCCCTTCCACAAGAAGCCTGGCATCCACTGACAGTGGTGTCTCACTGTCATCCTGGATACTCTACTCACCTCTACCTTTGCAGTCACTCTGTCCAAGGGAACATCAGTGCCCAGAAGCAGCTGTGGCTCACATTCAGTCTCACTGCTACAGAGTAGCTCCCTCCCTGAAGTAACCACCTCACCAGTCCTGGCTGCAAGTATACAGTTTGTCTGGGTCTCCCACAGGCTACCAGACCCACATGATTGTCTCCTAGCCTGACTGCATGTAACTCCATAAGCACATGGTACTGCCAGATCCAAATCTTTCTCTATCAAGACATCTGCAGGATGGTAGTTCGGTATCCTTGTTGTCTCGAGACAACCTATTATTGGCATTTTGTCTTTCTCACTTACTGGCTCTGTCACCTGTTGTTCCCCACCTTCCCTCCATGGACATCTTTATGCCACATGGCTCCACTGTTTGCATTCAAAATATTAAACCCTAGGTTCTAGATGTGTACCTGGACTAGTGGCTTCACCTGCTATTGGCAAATTCTGTTGGGCTAATCTGTTCTGCCCACCACGGGTTCCTTTAGACCCATGAGCAGTACTGGGAGCCCCTTTCCTATACAGGGATGCCCTGGTTGCTGGGTCTAGGTCTCCCTTCTTCCCTAACTCATCTGAAGTAGCACATTGTCTATCAGCTAACCAGATCCTCATAGGTTCATAGGTTGGTACTCGGCTATCAGCCCTAAGGCCTATACAAGTCTAGCCATGACAATTCCCTGGCTATTTCTTCCCACACTATTTACTCATGTCCTCAGGCAAAGTGCTAAGGGCTTGTTTCCTCACCAAAAGGTCTGCCAGCCCTTCAAAAGTGATGACCTGACATCCACTCATCCAGCTATGAAAGTAAGTACTCAGTTCAGCAACATATTCAGACACACTTTCATCTGCCTTGCGTCTATGCTTACAAAACTTTTTCTTGTAAGTTTCAGGTGTTAGCTTAAAACATTCTAACAAGTGATTTTTAACAGCAGTATAATCAAAATATTCACAATCAGCAAGTTTAGACAACACAGTTACAGCTTTACCATGGAGTAAGGGGGTCAGGAACTGTACCCAGAGCCTTTGGTCAACATCATACTATTTACATACTTTCTCAAACATATGAATGAAACTATCAAAATTATCCCCCTCTTTAAACTGCAGAAGAAAGTTACTGACCTTTTGTGCTTCTAGGGTCAAGTTACTCCCTTCCCCATTACCTCCATGACTCTGCCGAAGAGTCAGTATCTCCCTCGATTGCTGCCTCTGCCACTCCTTCCAGGCATAGCAGTTTCTCATTCTCCTAAGCCTGTAGACATCTCAGTCTCTCAGCTGCTTCTATTTCCAAATGCCTGGCCTCCAACTCAAGTTTATTTAGCTCCAGATGTATTTTTAAGTCTTCTGCAGAAAGGTTGAGCTGTCCATTCTGTAAGGGTGGTACATCTCCACTGCCAGTCTGATCGTCCTCCTGGTTGCTGTTTTTTGATGCAGCTGTGATCAAAGCTACAATCATGTCTGCCTTAGTCAGGTTTCCATACATCAGTCCCCTAGCCTGGCACATCTCAGCCCGCTGGCTCCTTGTCAGCTTTCCATACTCCTCGGCTGACATGCGGCCTGCTCTCCCTGACTAACTAAGCTAACAAAAGAAATAAAACAATTGTGATCTGAACTCTGAGTATTCACTGCATGGCTGATTTAGAGTACAGAATACCTTCAGTAGTCACTGTACACAAGCTACAATAGTTCACTCTACCCCACCACTACAAGCCAGTTAGTATTTGCCAACCAATTAATATGTGTTGTGGCTATCCCACCACTGCCAAACAATTAATATGTGATGCGCGTGCACTGGCCCAGCAATCAAGGAGCCTCAGTCCTCACCACTAACACCAGTGAGGGGTGTCCATATAGGGGAAAGGATAATAAATACACACACAGTAAAGTACAATTTCCCTTAAGAGCACACAGAGATTGCAGTCAGTTTGGTGATGGTTTCTCCCTTTCTCTCCAGGTCCCCAATAAGACTCCCTAATGGCACAACTATAGGGTCCATATTTCAGCCTAGTAGGCAAGCTAAAACATCCAGCACCCTCTCTGTCTAACCAGTGCTTTGTGTCTCTGCCCAAATAGCTGACACACACACTTTGTGTAACGAGTTATATACAACCACACAGACACTCCAGGGGAAGGCTGGCACAGGTTCTCCAGCTGAGACCCTTTTCTGCCCAGTCTAAAAGGTAGTACCAGTTGCCACCACCAACTAATATCAACTACTCAAGGGCCTTTCTGAAAGGGTGTCCAATTATTACTGTGCAATATTATTATCCAAATAAGTGTGACTGAACAGTCAAGGCTTATTAGAGTGATTTGGTACAGTATCACTATATACAGTCTTATCCAATTTGGCTTCGTCAAGGGTAGATCCTGCCTGTTAAATCTAGTGGATTTCTTTGAAAATGTGACCAAGGCCATTGATGAGGGAAAATATGTGTACACAACATATCTTGACTAGGCAAAGGTTTTCAGCACAATCTCACATTCAGGCATTATCGATAAACGTAGCAAACTGAATGTAAACCCCTTTGTTGTAAGATGGGTTGTCAGCTGTCTCACAAACTGAACACACACTATCAAAGTGGGTGACTCCACATCAACCAGCAGACCTGTTACCAGCAGGGTGCCACAGGGGTCAGTGTTGGGCCCCCTACTATATGGTGCATACTTCTCAGAAGTTCAGGTCAAATCTAAGAGGTTGTAGCTGACCAAGGCTGCAGACGACTGCAAACTAGGTGCAATCACTGAATCCCCAAATAATATCAGTATACTCCAGGAGGGTCTCACACAGACCAGTGACTGCTGTACTAGTCATGATCTCAAACTGAATACAAATAAATGCATCAATATTTCCTTCTGCACAAACAATGTCTCTTCACACTATCAAATTAACAACAATAGTCTAAGTACCCACAAACTGGTAAGGAACCTGGGATCTCAAGTTGACTGTGACCATATATTTGACCACCAAGCATCTACTGTAGTAAGGAACACCTTCTATGTAGCACACTTGATTAATAAAGGCATCACCCTGAGAGCAAAAGAGCTTATAACTCCTCTATATTCAGCACATGTCCAGCCCATAATTGATTATAACACCCCATTCGTCATGTACCGTACTAAGCACCTGCAACAATTAGAAAGACCTCAGAGATTTCTAACAAAGAAGATCAAGAGGCTCCAGCAAGTGCCTTACACAGATTGACTAAAGTCCTTGTCACTATACTCCATATCATATAGACTTCTTAGGGGAGACTTATGCCTAGCCTAGAGAGCAATCTAAAAACCAAACCTAATGAACTTGCTGCATATCCGTAAATCAAATGGCAATAGAGTTACCCATTCAAGGGATCTAAATATGGCCTGAGACTTAAATAAAACATGCTGGAGGGACAGATTTATCTCCCAGTGACTGCCGCATCTTTGGAAAAGGCTACTGATTCATGTGAAACAGAGCACCTCTATGACACTGTTCAAGAGGAACCTGGACAAGTGGATGGGGCACAGTAAATTCTTACCAGGGATAGCACCAACAATCCTCCTGGACATGGGCAGTCATCACTAAATGCAGAATAAGACAAAAGAGCAGTGCCACAACTAGTGTGAAGGCTGAAACAATGTCTTTAATGTTAAAAACTGAGCACGTTTTCTGAGAGAATGCTTGACTTCATCATAGTTAGCACCACAAGTAAACAATACATTTACATATCCCTACAAATCATTGGTGTCACACTATCTACCAATAAAGAATCCCAAAGAACAAATGTTAATACTGAGTTAAAAATACAATGACATAACTAGTAATAATAAAAATAACCAAAATCGGTTTACATATAAAACCTATATTACAATGTTAATTTGTTTCATATTTAACCTTTACCCAGTCAAATTTGACCCGCTCTTAATTGTAACACAGGAACTATTAAAAGCATTTCATTCAAACCTGGTTTAGTGTTGGTATTAAGTTTCAACTGCCAAAAAACGTCCTTATATTTTAACTGTGTTTCAAGATCAAGACCTCTGCCTTTATCCACTACTTTGTCAATCACGAAAAAAAATAAATTTCTTGAAATTAGGATATTAAATAGAATGTGAATAAAGTGCATTGGTTATTTTTATTGACTTGTAAGCAGGCACATAGGTAAAACCCTTTGAAAGTAAAGAAAAATGTTCTTCCATTAAGACAACATCACCAAAACTATAAATACAGAATCCAAATTGTCCTGAATGCTTGTTGTGCAAAATGTCTAGATTTAATCATTACTCCTCTGATTCTAATTCTAGTTGGACTTCCTGTATCTCCCCCTCATCCCAGACCTTGCCATATACTGCTGCTGGTATCCCTGGTGTTGGTTCGTACATTCTGCTATTGTCTCATAATGTCTTGGGGGATATTCTAAAAAAAACTATCTAGTTCATGGCCTTCCCTCATAATATTTCCATTAGAATCATTACCTCTCATTCCTAAACTGTGTACATTAACATCATTGTTAGCACCTCTGAAATCATTGTCATTGTTTAAATAATGTGACCAAGAACCTTTAGGTAATGGGTATGCACATTTCTCATAATATTCTTTAGTGTCCCTAGCTTGTTTACCAGATTTCATTTCTTAATTTTGCTTGAGTGCAGTTTCCACCTCAGTAAAAACATTGTCATATGTCAAATGGTGTGCACCATAGTACAAATCATTAGTAATGTTGTCATTTAACAATTTAATTTCAGTATCCACTTTGGTCAACTTACATTTGTTTTCCCTTATAATGATTTTAACATTGTCCAACCCTGTCCTGTCAAATAGATCCAGTTATTCCTGATGCATCACAGAGCCAGGTTGCATACTGGTTGAGAACTTCCATAGTCTTTTTCCTCCAGGGACCTGATTCAAGGCAATACATTTATGTAAGTAAATGCTATTCATTTGGGTACTCCAATACGTTTTTAGCACACTTTCAATGTTCTGAAGCTGCAAATCTAAAGAACCTTTACCAGCAGGTTCAATTACTGGTGTGTTGAGATCGATTTTTGGTATGTCCAACCACAGGCCTATATCGATGGATTCCTCCTCCGTATGAATAGAATGGCTTTGCCTCAAATTGTCATTGGAGCTGTTATTAACTTGTTGGTTAACCAAACAAACCTGTGTAGAGGTACAAGGACTCTTTGAAAAAGTTTGTTCATTTACTTTGTGGGAGATGTAGTTGAATAGTTGTTGAAGGAGTACTGTAAGTTTTCCAGGTAATCCAGCCATAACACTGCCAGGGCTCCTACTCAAGCTGCCAAACTAATAACCAACAAAATGAACAAAAAACAAAATAAGGCAAAAGAGCAGTGCCACAATCAGTGTGAAGGCTGAAACAATGTATTTAATGTTATAAACTGAGCACTTTCGCCAAGACAGTGCTTGGCTTCATCAGAGTTAGCAGCACAATTAAACAATACATTTAAATATCCCTATTAGTAATTGACATCACACTATCCACCAATAAAACATTTTAAATAGCAAATGTTAATACTGAGTTAAAACACAACAACATAACTAGCAATAATAAAAATAACCACAATTGGTTTATATTTAAAACATATATTACAATAGTAATTCATTTCATATTTAACCTATCTTACTCAGTCAGATTTGACTCACTCTTAATTTTAACACTGGAAATATTGAAATCATTTCACTCAAACCTGGTTTAGTGTTAGCATTAAGTTTCAACTACCAAACAACCTCCTTATATTTTAACTGTGTCTCAAGATCACCACCTCTACCTCTATCCATTATTTTATCAGTCAGAAAAAAAATACATTTTTTTAAAGTGTTTGGGATGAGAAACTGTGATTAAGTTAAGCATTTTATGTTTTTATTTTATTTCATTTCAATAAAGCTCACATTGGTGTTTTTTGGTCATTTATTCTCTTTTTCCTGCACCTCTACAGTGTCACATATTTTAAAACAGATAAAAGTGTTATTTTTCAATTTAAATTTCAATTGCAGCATATTTCAATTAGGATTTCTTTGACAGCTGAACATCTGCAAGATAAATGATCTAAATTTTAACAGATGAAAACCAGTACTGCAAAGTTCTTCAGAGCAGAGCATTCTTGAAAACCGTAGGCATTGTAGGGACAGTTTCCTTTTAAGGATCTGTTGGAGCAATTATACACTTGCAAAACTCGGGTCTACTTCATAACATTGAAATTTCATAACGTTGAATTTCATAACATTGAGACCAAAACATCTAAATCCCAAAACATTGAAAACCCAAAACATTGAACACTCAGAACATTGAAAGTGTGCTTTATAACATTGAAAACTACAATGCATATGTAAATAACATCCTCTCCACCTATAACAACACTTAACTAACAAACACACTTTCTACTTTGTTTCTGCAGGGGGTCAAGCCCCCCTGCAGCCCCCATGTGGAGTGCTCTACCCCCCCATACCCTCCATAAATTAAATATACCAACTCCAAGATTGCACTACACTGGAAAAAAGTTAATTTCCTAACCTCACTGTATCGAGGTTAGAAAATTTACTTTTTTCCACTGTAGTGTGATCTTGGAATTGGTATACTTAATTTTTTTTGGGGGGGGCACATCACCCCACATGGGGGATGCAGGGAGGCTTTCCTCCCTGGCAGAAACATAGTAGAAAGTGTGTTTGTTAGTTAAGTTTTGTTGTAGGTGGAGGGAATATTATTTACTTGTGCAATGTCATTTGCAATGTTATGAAGCACACTTTCAATGTTCTGAGTTTTCAATGTTTTGGGTTTTTGGTGTTTTGAATTTTCGATGTTATTGCCTCAGTGTTATGAAATTCAACATTATGAAATTTCAGTGTTATGAAGTAGACCTGCAAAACTCACACTATTAGCACAAATGAGCTAATATTGTTTGAATGAATATATGCCAGGAGGTTGCATGAAGGTAAAAGCAGATGCATATTAGCCTTGAGATAAGTATAATTGTCAGGGAAACTTGCTTTTTATGAAGGAGGGATTTCTTGGGAGGAATCCCTAGCAGCAAAGTAGAAGAAGATGTTTTAGGAGAGTGGAGCTGTTATCCTTGATGGAAAGCTGGCTGTTGGTTGTTGCAACTCTAGAGTTTGACATACCTCCGTGGGAAGCTGTTGAGAGCCTTCACTACAACTGTGAAGGTGCCAAAAGGAATTACCTGGCATCCTTGGACATGTTGATGCTAGTATGCAGAGAATCAGTATGTGTACTGCACTAAACAGTCAGGAAGTCATTCTGAACTATTATTTTTCCTAAGTTGCAATACTGAATTTCATTTATTTATTTACTTACTTACTTACTTACTTACTACTTTCTTCTACCTATTGCACTAAGAAGTGCGCCTTCTGTTCTCTACCCTTGTGAATACGCTCGTAATGAATCTTGAAAAAAATCTTCAAGTGTTTCTATGACCACCACTAAGCTGAAATATGACTGTGGATTTGTCAGGAATATTTATAATTACATCACGTAAAGTGCCATTGTCTGTTCTTTCATTAAGTCATATAGGATGTTTATTGCATTTTGTAAATTGTATACTGATAAGATTAATATTGCCTTATATGGACTTATAGAACTAAGACTGAAGTCCCCTGTTAAAATAAAAGAAAAGTTCCCATGGAAATTTTTATAGATAGCTAGTAGACTGTCCTCAGAAAATGTAAACTTGTTTGTAGATGTATGCATGTTGTTGCAATAAAATACTGGTAACATCTAATGCGTGCTGGGATAGTACCCATTTCGAATACTCAGTTTGTACTTAAATCAGGTATCCTGAATTTTTTTCATCTAATTGCAATGTGCTTTCCTCAGTTCACTGAATACATTTTTTTCTAAAAAAAAAGAAAAAAGAAAAACAAGAGGAATGTATTAAATCTTGTTTTAGATAGATTTCAGTTATACCATTTATGTCTAGGTTCTTGTAATGTATCCAAACCTGTCCTAGATCCCATTAACTGTAACACTGTCAGTATTCAAATATGATTTTGCATGGATATAATTAATAAGGACATGGTTCAATGCTATGCTGTAGGCTCCAACCTGTGAAATACGGTATGATACAACTATACTAGCAGAAGCTGGCCCCGAATTTAGGTGCACTTCTAGACCTTTATTATTTTTATAACTGTTAGAAAGTGAAAGGTAGTTCTGTATTTTTGTGGAGTACCAAAGCAGTTAGTCTAATTAGTCAAGATATTCTCCACTAAGACTTGTCAACCACATGAGATGAAGATGAATAGTTTACTTCTTTCTGTTACAGTGGTTAAATTATAAAACGTGAAAGAAAGAATCATAGATTAATCACTAGGGTTAAGAATTAGAGTACAGTGAACACAGGAAAATAATGGAACTGCCTATTGATATGTTATAAAAGAAGCCATAGTATTATGATGAAAATCTATAACTGCAACAAAAAAGAGGACAGATGAGCACCTAGTGTCACTTTATTTCCACATTTTGAACATTTAGAGATCAGGAGTATTGATTTAAGAGATAACTGTCAAATAGGGAAGAAATATTAATAGAACAACACTGAGTGTAAGTGACCATGGTTAGAGAGCTGAAGTGGTGTGCCCATCCCCATGTTGTAGTGTGGAATAATAAGCAGGCATGCATACATCCAAGTGATGTCAATGGAACACTGCTTTAATTTGTTTACCTCAAGTAAAATACTGAACATAGTTCTTTAATCTGCACTAATGCCATATTAAATTAATCTGGGAGAAGACATCACTGAAAGATTTGCAGTTGCTGTTACAATTTACAGCAAAAGCAGCGAACCGGCAATGGGTAAATGTAGAACAGGAGGATGCACCAACAACATGGAATACCTCGAGGAAAAGCAGATTGATCAAACATGAAATGTATGCAGCGACAGATATACAGATCCTTATATATCTTTCCTTATGTCATTTACAACTTTGACTCATAACAACACATTTCCCAATTCAATGAAACAGGTGTGGGTGCAGGAAATGTTGATAATTCATTATGGGAGCAGGAAAGTATATATCCCTTCTAAGTTATTTTAGAACAATAGCTCAGCCTGATGTGGTGAATTGAGCAGCACACAGCTTTTCATATACAAAAGGGTGTATAGTTGCATGTAATGCTGTCCGATCTTCTCAGCTAGTGGGGGGTTAGCTAGTACACCTCATCAGTTACTTCAGAACAGCAACTCAAATTAATGTGGACTATTAAGCAGTCAAAGCTTCTCGCTGCAAGGAAAGACATAGTTTCAGATAATGCCTACCAATGATTTTCTTGGAAGAAGGGGCAAAAATTACACTTGTGAGCCAGCTGGGCATTATGAGTACAGACCTGAATGGTAAACAGCTTTTTCACTCACACTGCCATATCATCTTGCTAGCTTTATTATTAAACACTACAAATAATTTGTTCTTCTTTGCCAAAAATGTTTAAATTATAAATCATCTTTACATTAAAACAGTTATTCTGTATTTTTTCTCAACACCAATATATTATAGTATAGATTTTTCTACTGCGCTGTTTATGTTATCTTGCTCTGAACATGTTAAGTACTGCTGCAGTAAACAAGAATATGACAAGTTCTTCTACTGTAGAAGCAACAACTCAAATATGATATAGGAGCTGATGCTGGTAGAGTAGTGATAAAAATACCTTATATTCCAGCTAAGTGTTTTTACCACAACTTTTTTACTTATTTATTTTAGTATTTATTTCCATATGTAAGTATGCATTTTTTTCAGTATGCATGTATGTATGTATATATGTATGTATGTATGTATTTTGAGCACATTTTTGCCCCTTTAGCAGCTGACCATTAGCTTCTCACAGGCCCTCTTCTCATCCACAGGTTCTACTAACCTCCAGCTTAGCCTTCACAAATTAACTCCTATGTAGGATTGGGGCCTGTGAGGAGATCAAGTCACCTGAAACAGCATCACACTGCTGCTAAGGAAGGTTTTCCTCCTATGTTCCTACTCTTGGCTCAGCTAGCAACATCCTGGGGACGGGTCATGAAACAGACTTTGGAATTTCACCACCTCTCACTTCCACAAGGTGACACCATCTGAGGGATTGGTACCTTGACAATCCCAAGGCAGCACACATGTATGTTTCTATAATTTCCACCACGAAAAAAACAGGACAGTGGTGCTCCAGGTGAATACTTTCCCCTCCTAAGAGGGGAACACCCATCCTTCCTGCCTGCACTGTCAAATGCCAGAGCTATTACTTGAACCTGGGTCACCTTGGCCACAGTCAAAACTGTATTCCTGTGCGCTACCACCACAGGCTATGTCAGCCTTGCATGCTTTTTCATTGTTACACTATATACAGTTAGTTCATAAACAAATTTATAGTCATTGTATGGTATTTAAATGCTTATTGCATTAGTACATTTACACAAAAAAGCTAATATAGACATGTAACACGGTTGTATAGATTTCTAAATTATTTTTCAAAATGCTAATAACCTGCCAAAAAGAAGTTCACAGCCTTAAAATGACAAATTTGGAGATGTGGTAATTACACTAGTAAATATTCATACAGCTTTCAGTGAATACTTATCTGGCAATAAATGGCAGCTAGTCTTATTGAAAATGCAGTAAGCTGGAAAGCACCATATAATTGCTAAGTTTTTTTTTCAGTGCTTCATTATTCCAATGGAATAATATAGTATAGTCTTCAGTGTGATGCCATTTGCAGTGTGATTTTATCAGCAGTTTAGTGTATTTGGTAATGTGATGCAGTCAGATGTAAAATGCAGTCAACAGTACAATGCAGTCAAACAGTGCAATGTTCCAGAATCTGGTGCAGTTATTGCATATTTATGTAATGCAACCAACCGATACAATGTGTACTTAATATTCTAACTGAGCTTAGCTAGGTCATGGTTAACACATTTATTCATCTTCTAAAAGATTTTTAGTGTATGCTACATTTTTGTGAAACAGTTGAGTTTTCAAAACTCAATATAATGGTCTATTGTGTGAAGGATAGGATTTTCAAAATTAGTACTATCTTTGCATTGTGCATTCAGCTTTGCAGAAAATGTTTAAGTTAATTTTCTCTCACATGTTGTCATTTTTCATTATTTTCTTTTAAAACATAAGTGTCAAACACTATCCCCCGGACTCACTAATCTTCTTTGCAGGACTAGCTTAGTCCTGCATGGAAGCGCCCTTGTAGGAGGAGGATGGCAGCGCACCATGCATATTAATGAAGGGGTGCAGCCCGATCTCCTAGGCTTACATGGAGCATGTACGAGTGCAGGGGGGGGGGTGTCTGAGAAAAGAGCTCTCAGAATAAACATTCCCCTGCAATGTAGAACAGCACAAAGTGGAAATAAATGAGCAAAACCACTCACAGGTGTCTGCATATCCCCACCAACAGTCCCCCATGTGTACAAAAGCAACAGGATATAAAAATCAAAAGAACCCCCTTTATTTTTTTTTAAAACTCCGAGTACAGCTAACCATAGGTGCGCGGGTGTGCCCATTGCTTAGCTACAGTTAAAACAGCTTAAAAGGCTGAAGAGGATATCAAGGAAGATATATGCAAATGAAGCAGCACAGCAATAGTGTAGTGGGCAGGCATTCCCGGTTCAAGTCCCACTGCAGCATAGTCTATTTTACATGACAAAGCATGGTATAACCAATATTTTTATTGGAAAACCCACTAAATAACATATATTTAGGAAGTGGAGTACTGCAGGAAATGCACATGCGAAGAGTCAGTGTCATAATGAATAAGGCAGTAGTAAGCAGGTGCAAGCACAGATAAGCAGTAGTAAGCATATGTAAGCACTAGTAAGCGTGTTTAAGTGTGTTTGCACAGGGGTAAGCATTGCCTGCATAGATTAAGCAAAGTAGAAGCTAATTGTGTACAAAACTGTAACCTGAAATAAGTAGTGTTTACCACAGCGCAAACCTGCTTACAACTGCTTTAAAGTGCCTTAATCACTCTGTATCCAACGGGCCTTTGTCTGCCCAGCAACAAATGAAATAGCCATACAAGTCTCAAACCCAGGACCCTATACACCATAGTCCCAGTAGTTACCCACCAAGCCATCACAGAAGTACAGAATAATGAGGTAGTAGTAAACATGTCCTCATCATAGTATAACCAAAATGAACCTGTGAAAGGCATCAGTATACAGTCATATGTGCCATAACTAACTACATAACATAAATATGTGAACTGGAGTACAGCAGTAAGCCCAGACATAAGGTGTACTGGTAATAGAGTGTCGAAGTCCCCAATAAAACACAAGGACCCCACAGAGTGTACTTACGCATCAATCAGGGATTCTAGGCATACATATAAGGTGTAATGAATAATAACATAATGCCAAAAAGGCATTATAATGAATGTCTACCGTAGGCAACACCAAGCACTGCACAGGCCAGCTTAGGAGGTGCGAGCAATGTGTACACCAGCTAACTCTTTGTGCCCAGTAGTATACCCCTTTAAACAATGCCAACCTTAGGTAAGCAGGTTTGCTCGTTGATTAGCCTTTTCAAAACTGGCCACTCACGGAAAAGTGGGGGAAATCGGCCCTACTTAAACCCAAGAGGTGGGAATACAGCTCATAACTGGTTGTAGATTCCCCTTGCAGGCACTATAGTAGTAAGGGGAGAAGGAGTGCACTTCCGGGCACAGTGCTGGTGCATCCAGGAGTTCAAGGTCATGGCTGGACTCCTAGTTAAAGACCATGCACAGAGACTGCTACAGGGCCAGTACCAGGGCTCCTAATATGAGGCAGAGGCCTGGGACCGTCTCACACTTGACCTCACCAGTGCCACTGGCATACCCCAAAATGGTGAGCAGGTCAAGCACCACTATGCTGACCTGAAGCGGCGGAAGGGCACCTCTTGGAGGAGTGGCTCCAAGAGGCTAGAGCATCTGGGGATGTCCCAGCAATGTGTAAGTATCAGTCCACTACCTGTTTAATAATTGCCAGCTCAGGTATATCATGGATAGGTATGGCTAAATATTCCTCTTATGTTCCCCACAGCTGCAGTGGAGTGGGCCGCGAACCAGGAGGCCCACATCTGCCACCTGGCGCAACTGGGATGTGAGGCAGGTCAGTAATACTCATGCTTTTACTGTCATAGGAAATAAAAATAAAAGTAGAAGTAAAGTAAATGCTAGTATAAAACCTGTATTGGTTAAGGCAAATACTGCATACACTAGAGAATATGGCAGGAAGAGTCTCATATTGTTAGTATGGCAATAAAAGTGTAATACCCTGACAAAACAGGTCAAACTGCTGGACTGTATGTGTATATTCTGGTATCATATGGTAATGTAGATTTGCAATCATGTAATAGTACTGTAGTATTAAGCACTGTTACCCACACCATGCACCATAATGTGAATGTGTAGGAATGCCTGTATATGATAGGTGTAATCCCCAGAGGTCATTTAGTACAACTGAGAGACACATAGACAGTAAATAGGGGAAATGCAGACAACAAAACCCGAATAGCACATGCAACTGAGATGTGAACTGTTGCTTCATTAGTACACACAGCCATGGTTTGAATCCTGCCAGTGATAATAGCCTGCATACTGAATTATACACCACAACTGTACAGATATGTCCAGACTGTCTATTAAAGTGGCCCATATCTAATGCCATCAACCTGTTCCCCCTGGGAAATCAGTGGGATGATCCCAGATGTATAGGCAGCAAACAGGAAATACAACTGATTGACACACATCTATGACAACAAACCTGGCACACTAGCAACTCCCCAATACCTCATGTGACTAAGAAGCCACATATGTCTCATTTACACCACATCCTGTTAAGCTGTGGTCAGAGTAGGTACAGTAACAGAGTGAGATGTATGTGCATAATACTAATGTGTAATCTGGAACCTTGTGTGGCAAAAGTCAGGTAGTGCTAAAAAAACATTGCTCCCATAGGTATGTTGGCTACAAACACTGTGCTGAGAAATACAGGCCTTTATAACCTGTACTGGTACTGTTCACTTTGGTATTGTAGGGAATTGTGAGTGTTGCAGTTTCTCTGAATAATAAAGTATCACTGGTCACTGTCGACCACACTGTGCTACATAATATAACTGTGTAGGAAAACATGTATATGTGTGTGTCAGGTCACTAAAGGTGGAAGAGAGCAATATTCTAGTTATATCCAGGCACACCAGCATGTGGTCAACACATAGCCAGAGTCTGTGCAGAAAGAGTTGGATAGCATAGTGCAAAACATCAACACGGAATCTAGCCGTATGCATACAAACAGTTAGTCAGTGTTAACAAACATTCCCTAAACAGGTATACCAGCTAAGAGGTGTATACTGCAAGTAAAACCGGTCCATGTGTAAAGATGTTGACAGCCATTTCAGTGTCCAATATAGGTCTATAGGGTAGTGTAGTAAGACTTGTAAGGTACAGATAACAGCACTGATCAGAAAAGTAATGTGGAATACAGGAATATACTATTTGATAATTGACATCTTTCTCTCCTCCACCTTATCTCCAACAATAATCAACATACCCACCCCAACTGGTATGTACTGACTCTGGCAATGGCCAATCATTTGATAAATATTCTAATGGTTTCTATGCATGTGCCATGTTGAATTATTCCAAAATTGTTGACATGGTGCCATCAACGTACCTGCATGCTGTTCTTAATACCACTGTGGTCCCATATATGCATGTGTTATGTTTGCTATGCAACTGTTCCATATCTGGTGTCTGGGTTAATGGGAATATTTATGCATGCTGTAATACATAACCCTGGAATGTGTTGACTTTTATTAACCCATATATATGATGTTGAAATCTAAACACTATAGCATACTTGGGAAGGCCGGTCCCAGTGGACCCACCTGTCCCACCTCAGCTGGCTGAGGCACTGGGCACCAGCATGTCTGGGGCCCAGCCTTGCACCTCCCTGTCTGTTGGTCCTGCACCACCTTGGGTGGAACCACCTCAGGGGATGGGGCTCACCCCCCCTGGGAATGGGCATAGACAGGCATCTGTCACCCGTCGCCAGGTTGGGGTCATGGTGCGTAGAGCGATCAATGACCAGGTCAGTGATCTTTTACGCCAGCTTCAGGGCCATGTGTCATGATTAGAGAGTCAGCCTGGCTTTGCGGCTCAGCCCCCAGCACAGCCACCTTCGGGGCTGTGAAGGTGCAGTGGTGACTGCCCATGGGTGGGGACCTCAGTCCCACTGTTACCACTAGGGGCTTTTGGGCTTCTGATATCCCAACACCCCTCCAAATCAAGATGTTTACCCCCCACATGTGTCACATACTGCCGCTGCATGCGTCTTGTGTGTCTTGTCTGTTAACCTACCTAACCTACCTCCCAAAATATACCTACTACCCCTCCCCAACATCCCACTCCCACCTGAAAAAAAAAGGGCAATCTTTTCCCACAAAAGAAACTCGCCCCATACATAGCTGTCCATTTTGCATGTGTCGACTGGACACATGTGATTTGGTCTAATTGGCATCACAACAAATTGTTGTTGTCCTCACCCCTCTCCCAGGGGTTCAAGTGTCCAAATCTACCTCCAAATTCAGTGTATATGCACAGCTGTTGCTGTAGAACAAATGGGCAGTTATGGACCTTCCCTACACCCTTCCTGCACATCCCTAGCTATTTTCCCTACTGTCTTTCACTCTCTATGCCCCTTTTTCACCACTTTCTTATCAACCCTTTTTTCTTTTCTTTTAAAGAAATTAGCACAGTGATAAGCAGGACTAAGCAGTTTTAAGCAGCAGTAAGTGGGTTTAAGCCTGTTTGTACAGGGGTAAGCAATTTAGAAGTTAACTGAGTGTAAGACACTGTAACTAGAGGTCAGCAGTGCTAACCTCCATGCAAACCCACTTACAACTGCTTTAAAGTGCCTTAATCACTCTGCATCTAACAGCCCATGTTCTGCCCAGGAATAAAATAGACAGCCTCTGCAAGACTTGAATCCAGGATCCTGCACACTATAGAAAAAGAGATTTACCACTAAGCCATAACAGATATACATAAATCTGATGGTATCACAAACATATCATCCAGCACAATCATTCAACAGTACAGAAAATGTACTTTAACATCTAGATGTATGTGTGTGTGTGTGTGTGTGTGTGTGTGTGTGTGTGTGTGTGTGTGTGTGTGCATATATATATATATATATATATATATATATATATATATATATATATATATATAAATAGATATATACCTTTCTCTCCATGCATACATCTATACATATATGTCTACATATAAAGGTCTGCCCTGCAATACATTACCAACTGTTGCAAATGCCATAACCAGCACCTGGCACTACATGGCCACACGATGTTAACAGTAAGCCATCCCACTTGTATTATGTCAGGCTGGTATTGATAACATATCATGCAGTACAGTTTGGCTACCACAGTGAATGTACAATGTGTAAGCAATAAACAGTCCTATGATACATATACACAAACACATGTATGCAGATATGTACATGTATATATATATATATATATATATATATATATATATATATATATATATATACACATATATATATATATATATATATATATATATATATATATATATATATATACATATATATATATATATATATATATATATATATATATATATATATATATATATATATATATATATATATATATATATATATATATATATATATATATATATATATATATATATATATATATATATATATATATATATATATATATATATATATATATATATATATATATATGGGTCCCCTACTATTTACCGAAACGCTGATTCGACACATAAATCACACACCAAACGACCGACAACAAAAGTACCGACAACGCAAAACACCGAACACCATAAGACCACACTACATGTAAACAACACAGTACACTACAGGACATATCCACTAGCCCTAACCCAAACCCTAACCCTAAGGTCCGACACTACCGCACTCTCCTACCTGCACCCTAACCCTAACTCACTTACCCACTAACCCTAAGCTCCGACACTACCGCACACTCCTACCTGCACCCTAACCTAACTCACTTACCCACCCCTAACCCCAAGCTCCGACACTATCGCACTCTCCTACCTGCACCCTAACCCTAACTCACTTACCCGCCCCTAACCCCAAGCTCCGACACTACCGCACAGTCTCCCTACCTGCACCCTAACCCTAACTCACTTACCCACCCCTAACCCCAAGCTCCGACACTACCGCACACTCTCCCTACCTGCACCCTAACCCTAACTCACTTACCCACCCCAACCCCAAGCTCCGACACTACCGCACACTCACCTATCACACACCCTAACCCTACATCCCTCACTATTGCACACTTACCTGTCCGCTCCCTACTCCTAAATCCCTCACTATCGCATACTTACCAGGTCGCACTTACACATTCCCCTTGTCGGTCTTTCGGCTGTCGGGATTCCAGCGTGTCGGTCAACTGCGTTGTCGGTCCTTTCGCGTTCCTCTTCCGCGTGTCGGCGAATCGGCGTTTCGGTAAATAGTAGGGGACCCATATATATATATATATATATATATACATATATATATATATATATATATATATACATATACATATGTAACTACACATACACACAGAGGTATGTCTAGGAAGATACATAATCAGCGGGTGGACACCAGACTGAACAGCCAGTATCCCCACAGTTGCAACCTCATCTGATGGACAGTGTATGAGTCACCCATACCACATACAATTGTTGCCTGATACATATACTCACACAGAAGTCAAATGATGTAACACAACACATAGTCATATCTGTCTGAGAGAAAACAAGCAGTATCTTGGCAAAATACCCTATCCACACAACTATCTATTACTCTGGGAGTCCCGCAAGGGTCCATACTAGGTCCCCTCCTCTTCTCTATCTTCATCAATGACCTACCCACTATTAACCCAAAGGCCACTTGTATTCAATATGCAGGTGACTCCACTATAATCTGCACAGCTTCCACCTTAGCTGAACTTATCACATTACCCCAGAATACTTTCTCTGAAGTAGAAAAATGGTTTTCTGACTGCCACCTCCTCTTAAACCCTCAAAAAAACAAACTCCTAATATTCTCCGCTAATAGTAAAACCACCTCACCATTTTTTACCCTAACATCCACCAATGGCATAACTATCTCCCCAGACTCACACACAAAACTTCTTGGGTTCACAGTAGATAACACCCTAAAATATGACTACCACGTGAATCAAACTATCAAATCATTTAACAAAAAATTGGGC
The DNA here is from genome assembly GCF_019279795.1 of Protopterus annectens. NCBI lineage: Eukaryota > Metazoa > Chordata > Ceratodontiformes > Protopteridae > Protopterus > Protopterus annectens. The sequence continues at coordinate 1,883,074,830 of NC_056728.1, read as the reverse complement.
TCCCTCTATAGGATCAAACAATTTCTCACCTCAATAGCTAGAACTACCATTGCCTGATCCCACTTACTTTCCACCCCACTCTATGCTTCTCCACTCTACACTAACCTAAACAATGCCTCTCTGTCCAAACTTGCTAGATGCTATAACCAAGTGGCCAGGTTTGCTACAAGTACCACCATTAGGACCCACCCATTGTCTGAACCTATCTCAACTTGGCTGGCTTGAATGGCCTAACCTGGTGCAATATAATCAACTTATTATAGCCCATAAGGTTCTCCACCATCCTGAATACACCCTGGCCTTAAACGATATTATTAAGCCATATAGCAACCTTAGCTTTGCCGACAAGCTTCTGATACAAACGACCAAGAGCAATAATGTGGCAGGGGGCTCTCTATTTGCCAACTCAGTAGATAAAATTTGGAACTCACTACCTGCCATACTTACCCACCAACACTCCCTCACACAGTTTAAAAAAAATCCTCAAACTCCACCTCCAAAAACATTGGCTATGTCCCTGTTTCAACCCTGATTAGCTAATTATCTGAATGTATGGCTCTCTCTTGCTAGCTGTGCTCGAACTATTATAGAACGAATGCTTACTACATAAGTTTAGACAAACCTCTTGTCTGCAACTTTGTAACATATTGTTTTGTGTAGCTTACTGACTTGTGTTGTAATACTTGTACCTACAACTTTCTCTACCCTGTCTTTGTAACTGTACTAGTCTGCAGATTTGTACCATATTTATGATGGCTCTCACTATAATGTATGCTTGTATCCTATTGACTTATGTTTTTTATTACTTGAACTTACAACTTTCTCTAATCTGTCATTATGTAACTGTGCTTTCTGGAACTTTTGTCCCCGGGCCTCTGCTGAAAATGGACTTATATCCAGTCAGACTATCCCAGTAAACAAATGTAAAAATAAAAATAAAAAATAAAAACACACACAGGTTTGTATACATAGGAAAGGTTCAGTTGTGTACGATTACAGTTGTATATGCCATGGCATATAGCTGATTTTATATATATATATATATATATATATATATATATATATATATATATATATATATATATATATGTAGACCCTATATATATATATATATATATATATATATATATATATATATATATATATATATATATATATATATATATATATATATATATGTATATATATATATATATATATATATATATATATATATATATATATACATATGAACATATTTATCTATCTATATACAATTGATGTTATATGATTATTTGTGAGTCATACATCTATATATACGTATAGCTGTCTATCTGTCTACATTTACAGATATATATTTGTCCATATGTCCATGCTTGTTGGGCTCATAATTTTGGCCTGTACCTCATTCTCTTGAGAATTGACATGGATGATCTCAGGATTGAAGTCAGTAACTACTGACAACACCTTTGTGTTTCAGACTTCAACTCCTTCAAACTATGTGTTTTAATACATATAACTGTTTAACTAGCAACGTTTTAAGTGTATGAGAACAATAATTGACATATATCCCTATTTGTACACACATTTCGGCACACTTTGTCCAGATTTCTTGCATTAAGAGGTTGTGTGGTATGATATTACTACATGTCCTGTACTGCTGAATGATTGTGCTCGATAATGTGTTTGTGATAACATCAAATTTGTGTATATCTGTCATGGCTTAGTGGTAAATTGCTTTGTCTATGTTTTACAGGGTCCTGGGTTCAAGACTTGCAGAGGCTGTTTATTTTGTTGCTGGGCAGAACACAGGCCATTGGATACAGAGTGATTAAGGCACATTAAAGAAGTTGTAAGCATGTTTGCGCGGGATTGCACGGAGGTAAGCACTGCGGACTTCCAGTTACAGTGTCTTACCCTCAACGTCTAAATTGCTTAACCTGTGTGGGCAGTGCATACCCCTTACTCTTAGTCAGGGAATTGAGGTTAGAAACAGAAATGGATTTATCCATGTACTGCTAGCACTCAGCACACACACTGCCAGTGAAATATCTGACACAGGATGTGTGTGTTCGACAGACAACACATGTAGGCACACCTCTGGCCACCAAGAGGATAGGACCACAGTTGAGAGCTATGCACACAGACTGCATTCCAAGGTAAAGTAGTATGTACACACACACCCTGTAACACCAGTACTATACAAAGCATATCACAATTTTATGCACACTCTGTCTGTAGTTCCTGAACCTCCTTCAAATATGTAGCTGCCCAGAGTGTGCCGGTTCTCCTGTAAGAGGTATTGCTACCTGCTGTCTGTAACACTAATGCCCACACACAGAAAGGATGTCCATCACACAGGCAATGTAAAGGGACCACGACCACATGATGTAGGGTGTTAGAGTAGTTGGTTGCCATGACAGTGGTGATTGGAAATACTACACATGTGTAATCATATATATATATATATATATATATATATATATATATATATATATGGCAATCTGGATAATAATATGTACATAAATTTCCACCATATATCCTGGACATGGAGTGTTGCCCTACCCCAGCCTCTATAGTCCCACATTCATAGTGCAAGGGGATGTCAGGTATGTATAGCAGGTATATTAGTAGACTATTGCTACTGTAATTGGGATTGTCTTTACAGACATGATGTGTGTTGGAGGTCACATCTGCTTATAACATGTGCCATTGGCTACTGACAAACATCCTAAGGACATCATAGTAAAGTACCGCGGCTAGCACATAATGCCCCTGTGGACTGCAGTAGAGATATTGGCCAATATATGCAGACATTCTGACACACTCTGTACAGTCCAGAGGTATACACATAACCCCTTAGTGCTAAACATGTGTACCATGCCTGACAATATGGATGTAGACAGCTATGTAGATGGGTATAGCACATAACGACTGGATTTGCCACCATATGTTATGCATTCACACTCCCTTGTATGGCCTGACACATAATAACCACTGGTACAGGGGTGCCATGGCAATATACTACCCACTAGATATTGACATACATCTGTACAGCATCCCACTGCTCTGTCTGACATACATGACTGTTAATAGAGGCCCGGCAGCAGTACATCTGGTAGTATCTGCACATGACATCTCACTGGGTAAGTACATTAATCTGCTAGGCATGTAATAATGCACTGTGCAGGCTATAGGCAAATTGGCTCAACACTGGCCTACGTCTCTTGTTGGGGAATGCACATTTACCTGCATATATAGCAGGCTTTACAGGCATGTCACACCACAGGGTAAGATACACCTGTGTGAAAGTGCATAACCACAACCAATGTGAACACAGCCACAGCCACATATGTTAAGCTAGCATAATATTACAGTATATGGACTATCTGTTCGACACCATCCTCATATGTTAACTCCCTTATGCACTAACCTTGTAGTCGGTAGCAAACGTTCTATGGATTGGGCTGAAGGAGCCGAGGAGCCAGAAGGACACAGGGGGAAGCGGAAGAGAGAGCTTATTGGCGATGATTGTGGAGCCGGCGTTCTTCATGAAGGGACTAACTTCAACCCTAACATCACCCCTGGGATATTATTAGACGTATCCAATGACGAGGAAATAAGGAACATTAACGAAAGGGAAAAGGGTGCCATTCCCAAGAGAAATGCAAATCCGACTATAAGTTTGCAAGGTACTGTTCACTCACAAGCCTCTAAGATAAAAAAAACAACAGTTGAATGGCTTAAACGTGATATTCATTTTCATGTTAATAATATTAATAGTGTTGGTTCTGATGACAAGGAGACATATGCAATGAAAATTGCTAGACTGGACAAAATGTTAATGAAACATAGAACATTAAGTATTGAAAATGCTTACTTACAAGAATGTTTAGAGAGGGAAATAGTCCCTAAATGCTTAAGGGTTTTCAAATTTCCAAACAATGTTCATATTGGGTCCCACTTTCATGAATGTCTGCTTAAGGTTTTTAATAACTGTGGGTTAGAAGTTATTAAGTTAATTATAGAAGAAAACAATAATAAACAAATGGAATTGGGGGAAGCAATTGCAACATTGGACACATGTATTACTACTGATTTAATTCATGGTATCAAGGAGGAAAATGATAGATACTTTTCAATGAGAAAGAACATAGACATAAAGTGTGAGGAAGTGATACAGCGAAAGTTGGGAAAATTGAAAAGGGATGTAGCAGAATATGAAAATCATACAAGTTATCCCAAACCTAACACTCAGACTAACTACAATACACGTAAGGGGAGGATGAACAATAATAGAAGGAATGTACAATATACTAACAGACAAGGGCCAAGAGAGGAATATAGATGGAACACAGAATGTTACGATACTGATTTTCCCCCCTTACAAAATAAGGAAAATATTCAGGAAGTTAATAACTATCATGGAGAAAATTTTCAGAAATGGGGGGGGGAAAGATGGCAGGGGAGATTTCAATAGACACCCCGAGCCATGTGGACACTCACATTTTTCCTGATGATATAGAGAGCAACACTGTCAAACACACCTATGATAATTTTACTATATACAATTTTAGTTCACTTACATTAAATCCAAACCATTTTTCATTATTAAGTAAAGGATTAAAGTATATACCTAACAGTAAAGGGGATTTTACTCGTACAATTTTGGATGTTAAGTTATTTACAAGAAAGATCAACTTGGAAGTAATGGCCTCTAAGATGGGCTTCAATAGAGAGCAAGGGGGTGAAAATTCACTGAGGAGAAAGTCTATTTATAACCCACCATTATACCCTCAGATTAAAAACTTCGAAAACATTATGGTTGATTTGGTAAGGACTAAACATAATGGAAGTTGGGTGCATTATAACTTAAGTAAGGAAGAGAACAAAATTTTAAAGGAATTGAGTAGTAATGCATCCTTGAGGGTTATGAAACCAGACAAGGGCGGAGGGATAGTCATTATGGACAAGATTTTGTACGAAGGCAAGATGAATACTATCTTAAGAGATGAAATGAAATATACAGGGGTATCAGTAAATGAAATTAATGTAGCTTACCATAGGATAGATTCCATTCTACAAGATCTTTTGATAGAAAAGATAATTGATGAAAAAATTTTCAAATATTTAGAAGTTAAGAAACCAAGGATTCCTAACATATTCGGAATACCGAAAATTCACAAGGATATGGCAAATCCACCCCTCAGACCAATTGTCTCAGCTGAGGGCTCCAAAACTGTCCCCCTAGCCAAGTTTGTAGATTTTAAGACCAAACATATCTGGGTCAATAACAAGTTAATTCTCAAGGATTCTTGGGATTTTTTGGGGGAACTAAAACAGGACAAGTTCAGAGATGACATTAGGTTTATCACTATAGATGTTATTGATTTGTTTGGAAGCATACCACCTGCAGAAGGTATGAATTCATTTGAAGAGTCCGTGTTCGAAGATGACTTTTTGAGTCTCAATGACAAGGTAGCAAGTGTGATATTAATGGACACAGTGTTAAAATATAATTTTATTATGTTTGATTGTGAATATTACAAGCAGAAGACGGGGGTGTCCATGGGGGCCGCTTGTGCTCCCACATACGCGAATATCGTACTTTCCAAATGGGAAGAGCAATTCATCATTAACTGCAAGTTCAAGGAACTTTGGACATTATATCACAGGTTCTTGGACGATATTGTCATTTTTTGGATTGGGAGTGAGGCAAGTTTCCTGGAATTTATGGAATATATAAATCATACTACTAAGTTTCTGAAGTTTACTTACACTGTTAGTACAGAATCCCTGAAATACCTTGACATAGAAATATACAAAAAGGCTGGAAAATTTGAGAGTAAGGTATATAGAAAGGAGACCTACGTCAATTCCTACTTACATTACAATAGTGCCCACCCCTTACATAGTAAGAAGAACATCGTCAAAGGACAATTTGTAAGGGGTTCTCGAATTACATCAAACGACTTAGACTTCCAGGAAGAATGTAAGATATTACACAATATGTTCAGAGAACGTGGATATCCAGAGGAGTTCATCAATAAGTTAAGAAGTGAAGTAGAAGAAGGAAGACTAGGTAGGTTTGAACCGATACTTGGCAAGGGGAATAAGCCTAAATTAGGGTCGGGGTATAACTCAGGAATAAATAGTAAGAAGAATGATCAAGATAGTTATAGGAGAAGTTTAGTTATAGAATATAATAGTTCCAATACAAAGTTAAGCTATTTTTTCAAAAAAGAATGGAAAAAGTTTAGCATTCTAACGGACATAGAAGAGATACCTAGAATGGAACCCAAGATAGTATTCAAAAACCCACCTAGTGTAGGTAAAATTTTAGAAAGAGGAAATAAAATGGTTAGGGACAGCAACACTAGGAGGTGGGGGACATACAAATGCGGAAGATGCCATCAATGCCCATACATAATCAACAAGGCAGAAATATATATAGATAGCAGAAAGAGAAGGATTAAAAGTAGGACTTACTATAATTGTGACAGTAGGGGAGTTGTTTATATAGCAATTTGTCAGACATGTCAGTCGTTCTACGTGGGTAAGACTGAGAGATGTTTGAAACGTAGAATATACGAACACAATTATGATATCTCAAAAGCTAAAAATACTAATGCACTATATAAACATAGTAATGTATGCCCTGAAGCTAAATATGAATTTTTTGTGTTGGACCAAGTTAAGCCTGACAATAGGGGAGGACTATGGGAGGAAATCCTGGAAAATAAGGAACTATGGTGGCAGGTGTACTTGGATTCCAACAATAGTCCAGGAATCAATGAATATCTAACTATAACACCCCTATTAAAAATTAGAGCTAACAAATTATAGAGTAGTGCGGATTCTGGACACTAGAGGGCATTAATATATGATGGTTTTCCTAGTTCTTTTCACCAAAACAAAAGTCATGCATTCATTACTAATACATGTTTTTTAAATAGACTTTTTAAATAGATTTTTTACGATTGTACATTTATTTATTTATATTTATATTTAAACAATCAATTCTATTAGTTTTTATAGTGAAATGTCAGTTTTTAATTCTTTTTCAATATACGTTTTTAATACAAAAGCACAAAGCACTTTAATGACAAAGGCATTTATATTAATGATTTAGAAGTTTGGATTGGTGTGTTTGAACGAGTATGGCACGATATAGGACCAATGAAATAGATATCAATTAATTCATCCAGTATTTAAAAGAGTGTTAAAGTTTATTACATTGTCTGATGAAGTCTTAACGACGAAAACACAGTTTCTCTAATGTGTATGTAAGAGCGTTTATTGTACTGTTGGTTCGCTGGTTTGGAGACCAGCAAGCAGCGTGGTTATTTTAACCTTGTGGAATAAATTTGTCTTGGATCACTTTACAGCGGACTCTGGCACTTTTTTGGATTTATTAGTTTTAAACTGGTGCTTACACTCGTTTTTCTTTGGAGCATCCTCATATGTGCCACTCACATACTGACCCTACATATTCTGGGCTGCTACACAGTTTTGTCTGATGGCTGTCTGTGGTATGAGACATGTGTGTGTATGGCCCTACAAACATGTATGCCAATACGGTACCATACAGTGGAGCAGCATGTAACATCAGATAGGATGGGACCTAAAACAATGACATCTACCACAGTCTGTACACAGGTCAAAGTACATATTAACAATACACACACTGTCGACATTCACCATAAGTACACAGACCTCAGTACTGTACAAACTTCCACAGAATGTCCAGGTTATGTCATCAAATATAACTCCTACTGTACATAACATGTGTAGCAGTCTGATAACTCACTGGCTTATCAGATATGATGACACTAATTATGGTGTACAGCACATATACACCACTTCATGCACGACATATGTACACAGGTTGACAGAGTTGTGGCTGGAAGCACATACACAGGGCCAATAATGACATGTTGCTGTGATAACCTCATACATTTCCTGTTGTAACAGGTTTGTTGCAACATATGTCCTATGAGGCAAAAGAAGCCAGTAACTGTCATGGCTTTCACCATCTACAGACTGCAATCCTCACACTACCTTCTGCAGTCCACAGATAGATGCTCCATTGGTAACACATAAAACCAAAGGCACAACACACTGCCCTGTCTGCAGATGACTCTGCAGATGGGGATTCCTCATAAAAATGGAACTGACATGGCAGGTATTGAGACATGTAGGACAGTTATATCCACACACACGCTGTTGAACCAACAGTACTCCAAATGCAGTTTAGCAGCACTTACAGTCTGTAGTCAGGTCAGGCACATCCCCTTACTGTGTGTTGCCTGTTTCCATAGTGTATGTTGTTAGAGGTAACTCTCCAATCCATCTGAGATGCTGTTTGCCAAACAACAGATCTAGTTCCTGCTCGCAGTGAATGAAAACGGCCAACACCAACATGATGTTCCTAGATACCGGAGTGTGTTTCCATGCAATTGGCTATGGGAATGTTACCACAGCTGTTCCACATGCAATCAGCTAAGGGAGGGCTATAATTCATGCAGAGAGCATCAGCTGATCATGAGCATCACTTAAAATACACATGCTGCTGCCAAGCAAAGCAGGTGTAGGTCTCCACATCCACCAGAGAGGGAGTGGGAGAGGCTGACAGAGGCGAAGTCAAGTCAGGGAGTGGTGGGAGAGTAACACCTAAGCATGTTTGTGTCACACACCTACCAGCACAGGGTATCAAACCCCAGATGACTATGTAGTGCTATCACAATTCTATGCAGTTATTGGATGCGCCACATGGTTTACCTGCTGTGGAGTCCTCAGAACATATTAGTGATGGTTACTGACATCTGCAACAAGGATACGGTAGCTATACGGTAACTATACAGTAGGTGACGTACACATGCCTGTCAGCATGAACAGGTGCCAGCATCAACACAGCCACATTCTCACAGGATTACAACTCATCAGTAGTGGGATTGCCACAACACATCACTGTGAAGTTATCACATGCACCACACTGGTCATACGGGGATTGTATGGGCAAAGTGTATGGGGAGGAGTCTGACATCAGACAGCATGCTTCAGTATGCCCATGGGGGTTGTAGGGTGTGTGGATGTGAGCATATGCACCATACAACACACACACAAACACACACAGTGCTAGTACTGACATGCATGTGTGCATGTCTGCACGGGTGTATGTGGTGGTCGACTGTGCCAGATGGCTGTACAAGGCTAGGTGATGGGTATACCTTGGTATCAGGCCACATGACTATGGTCTGCATTGTGGCTCAGGCTGCAGTGTCTGCATTTGCCTACACAGATGGGTATTGTATCCCCCATCCAGTCATCTGGGTGACTAATGTGTGTGGCCAATGCTGTGCATCACTTGCCATGTATGTGTTTCTTAGTCCATGACATGGATGGTGTCTGGGATGTGCACACCTCCCACATGCATACACAGTGACATGTGGAACTGTACTTGGGGTGTCTGGCCCATGTTGTGAACACAGATTATCATCAGCTGTGCCAGTCTTGCCCACCTGTGGCGAGAACTGGTAATGGGCAGCAGGTTTACCCTGCACCTAAATTGATAGCATGCTAATGGCATTCCCTGGTGTCAATGTCATCTGTCAATACAGGGCATGTTGTCAGGCATGGTATGTCCTTTGTGAGTCACATGTGATGGCACCACAGGTGTTTTAAGTGTCTATTGGGGAACATGGGAAAGGTGCACTGTCTGCATGTACGTGCATATTGGACAGATGGACAGGGTATCATGCCCTCTGTAGCCCACAGCTATCACCCCATATTTTCTAACAGTGGCCAATATGCAATGTACTACCCACATATTGGATGTTGCCTAGGCATGTGTGTGCGTATGAGACATGAGTTGAGAGTGTGCTCTGGCTAATACTGAGGTTGATAACTGTGATTACCTGGCTTGATGTCACATGTCTGGTTATGCCTTTGCACCCCAGTCTCTCAGCTATTTCACATCTGTCATCCCTGTATGGTGGACATTGTGATATATAGTAGGGCCACCATATAAGAAATATGCAAAACCCACTCCACATTGGCCACAGGCGTCACACCCACCTCCACACAGGATACATGTTACAAACACACATACACACCTGTCACATTTGGGTGTAGAACCCTGACTGAGTTAGTTTATTACACTACAGCACTATGCAGTTATAGTATGTTCCACAGCGATTACGGGAGTGCTTTTTCCCCAAAGATGTATATCACATTGGATGACATCAGCAGGATTGCCGAAGTAGAAAACTGGAATTGTAGTGAGTGTGTCTAGTCTAAAATGCATTGCTCCCTACACAGACAGTGACACACACACACAAAATATCCACAACCGACATGTGTAGGTATAGATCCCCTAACAGAGGTCTATATCACACTACAGTATGGAGCTGTTATAGGATGCACCACAGGGATTAATAGGAAACTCTTTCCCTAAAGGTGCATTTCACAATGAATGACATCAGCAGGATTACCAAAGTAGGCCATTTGAAATGTACTGAGTGTGACTAGCCTTTAATGCATTGCTCCGTACAAAGACATTGAAATACACACAAAACTTGCAGAACTGCCATGGGTGCTGATGGAACTCTACCAAAGTTCTACATCACACTACTGCAGTATGCAGTTACAGGATGCATTACAGAGATTACTGGGTTACAACCTTCCCAGAGGTGTATTTCTAGATTGGTAACATCAGCAGGCTTGCCAAAGTTGAGTATATGAATTGTAAGGAGTGTGAGTACCCTAAAAAGCATTGCTCTCTACACAGTCAGAAACACACGCAAATGCACTTGCCAGGTCTGGGGTTAGAAATCCTACCTCATCACACGACAGCAGTACACAGTTACAGTATATGCTACAGAGATTACAGGGTTACAACCTTCCCAAACGTGTTCTAGGTGAGTGACATCAGCAGCCTTGCCAAAGTTGATTATATGATTTGTAAGGAATGTGAGTAGCCTAAAAAGCATTGCACTCTACACAGTCAGAAACAAACAGACATGCACACAAACACACACAGTTGCCACTTCTGGTGTTAGAACTCCTACCTGACTACTTTATCATATTATAGCAGTACGCATTTACAGGATGCGCTACACAGGTGACTGAGCTACAACCTTCCCAGAGGTGTATTTCTAGGTGGGTGACATCAGCAGCCTTGCCAATGTTGAGTATACGAATTGTAAGGAGTGTGAGTACACTAAAAAGCATGCTCTCTACACAGTCAGATATGCACACAAACACACACAGTTGCCATGTCTGGGGTTAGAACTCCTACCTAACTAATTTATCACACTACAGGAGTATGCAGTTAAGGGACATGCCACTGAGATTACTGGGCTACAATTCTCCCAAAGGTGTATTTCACACTGGATGACCTCAGCATGCTTGTCATAGTATGGCTATGGGGAAGGCGGTGTGTGCATGGGCCATAACCCATTCATCTAGGGGTGACACACCACATGCGGGCACACATGGGGTCATTTGCCACAGGTATGTGTATACAGCTGCTAGATGACTACTTCCTTGTACAGTCATGTTGCACAGCTGGCACGTGCACCACATAGTCTATAATGCAGACAGATGCTGGTGGCTAGTATCTGCAGTGGGTGACATCTGAACCTCATGTGTTTGGGGCCCTTTGGCTGTGTGATGGGTGGGACAGGCCTGGATGGCTCCTTGTCACTCTTCCACACTTCTATGTACATCTATCTTTGGCTTATTATAGTGTGTTGTCCTGACATATATGTCTGCATTCCTATCTACTATGTGTGCAAGGTATAAGGGGTGCATGCTGACGAGTGTCTGCACTAACAACTGCAACTGCCAGATATGTCTGGTCCACTGGTGTTTGCAGTCATGGCCTTCATGTGTTTTAAGTGTGTGAGCATGCCCAGTATGACATTTCAGTATGTTGTAGATTGACATTGCCTTCATTTCTCTGTGTGTGTGAGCATGCCCAGTATGGCCTTCTATATTGAATTTGTGGAATGTGTCCAGGTAGAGTGTGCTGCAGTACTGACCTTTGTGTTATACACCGACAGGTAGCATGCTCTCTCTGCCGGGTATCCATCGATCATGTGGCTTTGACTGTTACTACATTTCTGCATAGCAGGGGGGCACTCCTGACTATTTCTACATTTTTACACAGCAGTGGGGGGGGGCACACCTGACTGTTATTACATTACTATGTAGGATGTGGGGAGCACACGCAAAACTTGTACACATTTGCTATGACTGCACTGGTATGTCAGGTACTCCATTTCATTCTGTATTGCTAACTATCATGCTGACTAGAGGCATACCAGTGTACTACAGATCGTGGCTTTCGTTTCCCTATATATTATTGTCTGACTTCCTACCCTTCAGAACTAACATCCCACTGCCTGCCCTGCTGTGGTCTGTCTGTGTAGGCCTGAGGGGGAGGTTAACCATATCCATCATTCTGGGGCAATGGCACAGGCTCTGTTTGGGTTTGTCTATACCTGCCCTGCTGGCTGAGACTGTTGTTGGCTATCTGAACCATCCTGACTGGCATGTGTGGGTCATATGGACACACATGTCACTCAGCACATTTCCTGCAGTGGTTTTTGTCACCCTGTGTAGTACTGGCTACTACGGTGACTCCAGTATGTGTTACAGATGTCATGGTGCCACTATGGGTATCTACTGTCTGCTGCCATAACATTCAGCCACCCAATTCCCTTGCATGCTCACATCCACACCATAGCTACAGGTAACAACATATTCTACTCCATTTGGCAATTGGTAGGTTGAGATACTTGCCTTGAGGGTGTGCCAGACTTGTGGATGGTGCTGGAGGGCTGCCTATGTCAGATGCACATAGTACTCTCTCTATACATGGTTGAGCACAGGTAGTGTCATATTTGGCATCCCTTTTACTGTATGTGTGAGTCAGAGAGAGGTGTCATTCCCTGGGTCCCTACTGTGTCAGTGCAAGTGCTATGCATTGCCTCTTTGCCAAGGCAAGGGCATACTGGGCACGCCTCCTTCTGCTTATTGGGGCAGGCTCAGGTTGTTCCTCCTCCAGGTGACTCTGTGCCTGTGGAGGCCTTGCATTGTTGGGGGGCTGTGTGGCCCTGCCCCATGCTGTTCCTGCTGCAGCTGTTTCCGCAGGATCATATTGTGTAGCATAGCACATACTATAACAATTTGGGTACATGTAGCAGGTGAATATTGCAAGGCTCCACTGGATGTGTCCAGACACTGGAACTGTGACCTGAGCATCCCAAACACATGTTCTATTGTATGTCTGGCCTAGGCGCGTGCCTCATTATGGAGTTGTTGTTCAGGTGTGTGTGCATTTCTGATGGGTGTCATCAGTCACGGCTCCAGTGTGTATCCAGCATCTCCCACTAGGTGACCATAGGGGATATCCCCATTGGCAAATCTCTGGTACAGCTGCATTAGATGCCATATGTGGGAATCATCATAGCTTCCAGGGCAGCCAGCACACACATTCATTATAATGCCCCGGGCATAACAAACAACCTGGCAGTTGATGGAATGGATGCCCCTGTGATTTATGTAGGCCCTACCCTGCTCACTGGGTGGTGCTTTGATGCGTATGTGTGTGCAGTCTATAGCATCCACTGCTCCAGGGTATTCTGCTATTTGGTGGAAGAGATGCATATTGCTGGTCAACACCTCACGGGTGTTGAGGAAATATACGGGCTCACTGGCATGTGCTGACATGGCATCCAGGAACTGGTGGAATACTCTGGATGCAGATGCCTGTGAGATCCCCATGATATCCCCAGTTGTGCTTTGGGAGGTACCTGTGGCTAATATACCTAGGCCTACACATACCTTGGTATCCACTGGGATGGGTTCCCCTCGGTCAGTTTGGTGTGTCAGGTGTGGCCAGCACAGCTCAACAATTTGCTGTAGGAGGTCTCTTTCCACCCTATAGCACTCCACTATCTTCAGCTCATGTAGCCCCTGGTAGGTTACCCTGGGTCCGTACACTCTTCTCCATCTCCTCACTGTGGGTTGTGACAGCATTCACATCCTCACCACCCTCAGCCTCTTGCACATGTTGTTCTATGTTGCCTGCTGGAGCCCTTCTCATTTTGCAGGTTTGTTTGTTAATATGTCCCAGCTTGTGTACATCAGTGGTGTAGAGTGTGGGAAAAACCAGAGGGGAAGGTGTTTGCTTAGTTTATAGTAGTGCTCTGGGCTGGGCTGGTCTGCTGCCTGTGGAATTGGCTGATTCTGGTACATTTCACCTGCCAGCGATGCTAGTTCTCCTTGAATACCTTCCTACTTCTGTTTTCCCTTCCCATTGCCTCCCTGTTTAAGCCCGTGTGCACGCTGCACAAACAGAGTGCTCAAATGTGCACACTGCTGCTATTTCCTGGTTTAACTTCTTTTTTCTTCCTGTAAAACCCAGTGCCCAGCGTGCACACCTGCTTACACTTTGTAAAGAGTGCTAGGCAGGTATAGACACACCCCCTAGCTTAGCTGTGCTATGTTAGGAGCAAACCCGAGCCACAGGGATCCAGTCTGCTTACAGTATGCCTGACACACACCCATGATATCACCTACCTCCTAGGCTTGCACCCAGCTATTCATACTCTTACACTGTAGGGACCTGACTCACATGCTGGGGAAAACTAGGATTCACTATCCTTCCCCTCATTTGCATAGGATTGCCTGCTAATGCATAGTTACATGTCTCACACTGAGCCTCCTCCCTTAGAAACCACTACACACTGGCCAGGTTGTCTTCTGCCTGCCATTGACTTGCATGGCAGAATACTGATTTTAGTTAGAATGCTTATTTTAGGTTTATTTTCTTATCCCCCCTGTTCCCATTTGCATGCCACTGCCCTATGCTTAAACAGCTGAGATCAGCTAAAAAAAATAAAAGTTGATTTTTTTAATTTTTTTGTATTGTTTGCAATGCCAATTGCCTTATACTTGGCCATTGGCATGCTTCCTCAATGATATGCAGCCTTTATTGGAGCTGTCATAGCTCTGTTTTGGATTTTGCAGCAATGTACTCGGTTACTAACCAAATACATTTCTGCAGATAACACTAGTCTTACACAGGCTGTAGCAAGCTTCTTGGATTACAAAATCACCTCATTTGCATGGATTTCACATGCAAATGGGGTGATTTTCATGCCAGGGCTTAGTCCATGCAAGATTAGTGCAGGAGCGCTCGTGCACGCCCCTGTAGGCTGTTCCTGGATCGCACGGCAGACATATTGCCTGCGTGTGCTCCTGCACCAATCTTGCACTCCATGCAGGCTTTTGAGAATCCAGGGGTATGTGTTTCTTATATAATCTGATTATACATATATTCTTGCTATTTCATGCCCATGAAAGAAAACTGGCATTTATGGTGAAACTGTAGAACTTCACATTGCTCTGTGTTGGTAAGAAGAATCTATTTGTGGTCATTTGTAATGCATTTGTCTCATGCAGCAAAATATTTATAATTGCTACTTGATTTGCTAGAAGCTTCTGGGCAAATTATATTAGTGTGCTTGGTGTCTTTGGTGCCAGTTGAAGGGAATAAGGTCATCAGGTTTATATTATTTTTCTGCAGTAAAACTACCCTTGATTTAATGTTAATGACTATGTAAATAATTATTTTGCATGCATTTTGTTTGCATCACTGTTCCACATTGTTTTGTTAAATGAAAAGTAGAGTTGTTATCAACAGAAGTATATAAAATACTTTAAAATGTTTCTGACAATCTTTACCTTCAGAAGGAACTGTATTCGGAGCAACAAGCTAAATATCTCAGACTGTTACCATTCTGATGTGTGTGTGTGTGTGTGTGTGTGTGTGTGTGTGTGTGTGTGTGTGTGTGTGTGTGTGTGTGTGTGTGTGTGTACGTGTATCTGTGTGCGTGACTACATGCTTTAAGAAAACATTAGCATACAAATATTTTGGCATTCATTCATCTTTTGAAGGGTCAGAGTGCAATCTGCACAGAGATTTTTTTTTCTAATTTTAAATTAAGATTTAAAAGCAATTGGCTTGATGGTCCCTTGGGTACGAGCCAGAAGGGAGTATTTTTGCTATTCAGAAGTATTATTATGTACATCAGGTGTAGATGTTTCATTCCTAGCAGATGAAGGACTTCTCATGGGGTAAGGAATGCACACAAATTTAAACTGAATTTTCCCTCCAGGGATATAGAACCCTTACAAGCCTTTCAGAAATAGAAATTAGCTCTGGGAATATTAGTCTTTTGATGTAAAACTCTGTGTGTGTGTGTGTGTGTGTGTGTGTGTGTGTGTGTGTGTGTGTGTGTGTGTGTGTGTGTGTGTGTGTGTGTGTGTGTGTGAGAGACATTCATCTTACACATTATTGATACTTGGATATTATCCATGGATTTCCTCATTTAAAAGTATACATACAAATAATCTTATTTAATTCCATCATCTCTACATAGAAAACTCAGTTCAATACATGACACACACAGATATTTAATCATCAACCATCATTAAACTAGCATTCCCAAGTCTAGAAAAGTAAAACACCAGCATGATAATTTACAGAGTACAATAATACTTTCTTAAGAAAGAAAAAAATGTTGGTTATAATAAGAAATACAGGGGGGTATTACAAATTATGTTTAAATACTAGAATGTGTGATAACATATATAAGAACTATGTTGCATATTGTGTAACACAATACGCACAGTCAATATGTTATATAAATATCACATTTATATCATAAGTCAAATTTCTCATATGAGAAGCAGGGGCTGAAGTAAAAAAAAAGTTTCTCTTGATAGTTCTACTCTCTCTTAATAATTCTAGTAAGTAAAGTTTGGCATATAATGCCAGTATATTGATAATCTATGCCTAGTAATAAATGTTTATGCAGTTTGTTTTGTGATTGAGCTTCTGAGGCAGAGTCCCTCATTGACTCTCTTCAAGAGGAATCTTGATGAGTGGATGGGAGATCGTAGGTTTACCCCGGGTATCACTTCTGTGTCACTATTAGACATTGGCACAGTATACTAACCTCGAAAAAGGGCATAGCAAAATTAATTTAAAATGGGTGGCGAAAGCCAAACACATTCTGGCTAGGCTTATAAATGCCCTAGGGCAGATAGCCTAGTATGAACCTATGATTATTTATTTTTATTTTATTTATTTTACATTTATTGACCGGGATATTCTGACTGGATGCACGTCCATTTGCAGTGGAGGCCCGGGGAGAATAGCTCCAAGGGTAAGCAGATACAATGTTACAATTGCCTTATGTATACAGACCACCCTCTCCTCCTCCCAACAAGCTCAAATATATGTGAGAGATGCAACTATACAGCCAAACTGGAGGCTGAGCTCTCTCAACCCAAGACTGGCACAGTCAGTCAGGAGGAGAAGGTAACCACTCACACCACAAATCCAGTTTCACATAGACCTATCGCATCAACAAACCAAACACATAAACACACAAAAACATACTCAGAGGCTCTAAATAAAAATCTGCCAGAGCAGCAGAGACCTCCAAAGCAGACATCCAAGCAACCACTACCCCACAACAATACCCACGTAGCACATACTTCACAAAGTCAGTGTGCCACACAGTCATAGCCCTTAAGGCTAAACAACACACCAAATACACTTGTAATAGGTTACTCTATTGTCAGATACACTGATGTCCCACTCACCAGACTGAACAAGGAGAAGGTCACTATAAGCTGCCTGTCGGGTGCCAGAATCCGCCATATAACACAAGCACTCAGGTCACTCCAAAGCAAGTACAAATATGACTCCGTCATTGTCCATGCTGGTGTGAATGACCTGAGATGTACCTCCCTGGACTACATGAAAAGAGACATAGAGGAGCTCTCTGATCATGTAGCCCAGGCCAGTATGACCCTGACCTTGAGTAGCATCTTGCCCTCACCAAGAAAGATACCACAGTATAAAGACAAAATGATCAATTTTAACAATTGGCTAAAGTACTGGTGTCATTCAAAGGGAATCCAGTGTCTGTCAGCCTGGGATGACATGCTCGACAAGCCACGTTACTTTGCTAGGGACAGCTTGCACCTGTCACCCCTGGGCTTTCAAATACTGGCTAAGGCTCTTGCCACCCCCATAGTGCCTTTTTTAGGCAAGGCTCAAAAGACAAACCCACCTCCATAGACAACACAAGGAGAAAAAAACTAAGGGTAATGCTTCTCAACGCCAGAAGTCTAAATCTCAAGATACATGCACTCGAGGCTCTCCTCAGTATGGAGAATATCGATATCTGTCCAGTAACAGAAACCTGGTTCAAGGCTCCCAAGAGCACCCCAGCACTACCAGGTTATAACTCATGCCATGCTTTTCGGCCCCAAAACTCAGACTGAAACACAAAAGGAGGGGGAGTATCCATATTCATCAATAATACCCACACCTCCAGGTTAGTGGCAATGCACGAAGCATCGGAGACCATCTATGTGCAACTAACAGTGGGCAAAACTGCCTTTCAGTTTGTAGCCTGCTACAGATCACCCTCCCAATCTCAGGAACCTCACTCAGCTTTCCTGAGAACATTGGAGAATATGAAGGTCTCTCCAAACACCATAATATTGGGTGACTTCAACTACCCAAACATTGATTGGGAAAACTACTCAAGCCCAAACACCCTTGCCCAATGGTTCCTAGAATTTATAAATTTTAACGCTATGGAAGAACTGGTCACCACTCCCACAAGAAGGGACAACATATTGGATCTGATCATAACCAACATGGGGACTTTATGTTCCACACCAGAGGTAAACCCCTCATTGGTAAGATCAGACCATAAACTAATCTCACTGGACATTCATATCCCGTCCCCACCCCTAGCCAAGGAAACCACTGCGAAAAATTTCTCAAAAGCAAACTTCACACTTCTCAAAACCGAGGTGGAATTCTTCAAAGCCCCAGGGCCAGTGGAAAATACTGCCCAAACCGCAGAATCCTTTTCAAACGCATTCTATGAGCACCTACAAGAATGCATGGATCATGCTATCCCAAATAAAACCAAGACTCATTCCTCTAAAAGCAGGAGACCTGCCTGGTGGACCCCAGCCATAAATAAGCTATACAACATAAGGAGAAAGCTACTACATGATAGAGCAAAATCCCAAAAAGGGAAGGCATCTCTGATCAGTACTAGCAAGAAACTACAATCCCTCATAAAATCATTAAAGGCCAGCTTCGAAAGAAAAATTGCCCAGGACACTAAGGATAATCACAAGGCCTTCTTTAGTTATGTCAGGAATCTGGGTGGCAACTCCCAGATATGCTCTGAGTTAGTACAAAATAGCAAAAAATACACTGAACCCACAGACATTGCCAACATCCTGGCAGACAGGTTCAGTGCAAATTTCTCCCCTCCTCCCCCCCCAAAAGAGCAAATGTCTATCCCAACAGAATGTAGCCTCCCAGACATCACAGATGCACAGGTGAAGGCTGCCCTCTCCAAAGCAAAAAACACAGCATCAATGGGACTGGACGGTGTCCCGGGCTGCGTCTTACATGAGCTCCAAGAAGAACTGAACCCTCACATAAAGTCACTGTTCAAACTCAGCCTTACTACAGGATATGTACCCAAAGAATGGTGTACAGCAACGGTGGTCCCACTCCACAAAGGTGGTGCAACAATGGACCCCGGGAACTATCGCCCTATAAGCTTGACTCGTCTGGTCTGTAAAGCTATGGAGCGTATCATCATGGAACTCATAAACAAAGACATTGGGAACCTCCAGACACTGGACCCTACCCAATTCAGCTTTATTAAGGGCAGATCTTGCCTCTTAAACCTAGTTGACTTCTTTGAAACAGTTACCAAGGCCACAGATGAGGGGAAGGTAGTCCACACAGCCTACCTGGACCATGCAAAAGCCTTCGACACAATACCCCACTCGGGCATCATAAATAAGCTTACCAGCTTAAATATCAACCCCTATGTCACAAGATGGGTTGCAAACTGGCTCAGGGATAGAACCCACATGGTCAGAATTGCAGGTGCCATGTCCGACTCTAAACCAGTTACAAGTGGCGTCCCACAAGGCTCAGTCCTGGGACCTCTCTTGTCCGGTATATGCTTCTCTGAGGTACAGGCTAACATGTGAGGACTATGGCTGACCAAGTTTGCAGATGACTGCAAACTGGGAGCCATAATCAACTCTCCGGCTGACACAAGCATCCTCCAAAAGTGTCTCACAGAAATGGATACCTGGTGCCAGAACCACGGCCTCAAGCTAAATGCAAAAAAGTGCATAGTCATCCCCTTTGGGAAAAACAAAGTGCCCACAAATCACCACATAGGAGGTAATCCATTAAGTACGGAAGAAGTATTTAGGGATTTGGGGACCCAAGTAGATAATAATCTCTCCTTTGACAATCACGTTGCCAAAGTGGTTAGAAAGACCTTCTATATAGCCCACCTTATCACAAAAGGGTTCACATCTAGATCTAGAGAGGTCATTGTGCCCCTCTACTCATCACTCATCAGGCCCATAATTGAATACAATGCCCTATTTGGAATGTACCTTACCCGACACCTTCAGCAACTGGAGAGACCACAAAAGTACCTCACCAAGAGGATCATGGGCCTCAAACAGATGCCCTATGCAGTTCGGCTCAAGAAACTCCAGCTCTACTTAGTTGCTTACCGCCTACTCAGAGGCGATCTATGCCTGACGTACAAAGCCATATCTAACCCAGAATTAATGGACATGCTCCACCTCAGGAAATCCAAATCCCTTAGAGCTACACACTCCAGGGACTTAAACCTCAGCACAGCAATAAACAGGACATGCTGGAGGGACAGATTCATATCCCAGAGGCTCCCCTCACTCTGACACAGAATCCCAATTCATGTTAGGCAGAGCTCCTCACTGGCCCTCTTCAAGAGAAATCTTGACGAGTGGATGGGATATCATAGGTTTACCCCTGGGATCTCTTCTGTGTCCCTGATAGACAGAGGCACAGTAAACTAACCTTAAAGGGCTATCCTCTGTGACCTACTATACAGAGGCACAGTTAACTAATCTAAAAGGGAGGCAAAAGCCAGACACACTCTGGCTAGGCTTATAAATGCCCCAAGGCAGATAACCTAGTATCTACCTATGAACCTATGAACAGCATTACATAATACCAGCATTACATATTGCAAACAGACTGTTTAAAGTGATTACATAAGTAAGCAAGTTAAACAAGTGCCACAGGTTAGAGTTAATCCCGAGCGTAAATCAGGATTAAATTAAATTACACAGTAAACTGGTTAACAGATTTTTACACATTTTAGAGAGAGTTAGCCAGGCTTGATACATTGACATAGCCAGTTAAGTGTCAAATGTTGTTTGAGTCTAGTTTTAAATTGACCTAAAGTAGAAAGTAAGGTAATATCAGCTGGAAGAGAGTTCCAGGGTCTACTTACAGAGTTTGCAAAGAGAGAGTCACTGGCTTTGTTAGAGGATCGAAGTGGTCTAGGATTGTTATAAGGGGTGATAATATTTTTAAGTTCAGGAGTATTGTCCGGATTATAGAGGATTTTATAGGCCATAATCAGCTGGTTATACTGGATTAGGCTGGGTAGTTCAAGCCACCCAAGGTGATTTAGATTGATGCAATGATGTGTCCTAAAAGGCAGCCCAGTGGCAAACCTGGCAATGTGGTTGTAGCAAATTGAGAGTTTGTTACAAACAGTCTTGTTTAAATTCGAGAGAAGAGGGGATGCATACAGAAGGGTTGAAAGAAGGTGAGAGCGAGCTATGGCAATTTTAGCTGGAGGTGTTAGGAAAGCTTTTATTCTGTAAAGTGACCCTAGTTTTTTATTGATGGTTTTGATAGTTTGGTTAACATGTAGGTCGAATTTTAGATTATTATCTAGGATGACACCTAATAGTTTTGTAGATGGGTCAGGGGAGATTATTGTGCCATCATTTGAATTTATGGTAAAGGTGAAAGCAGTAGACCTACGTGTTGGTGAAAATAACAGCATTTTAGTTCTTTTGGGATTTAGAATCAGATGACATTCAGAAAGCCAGTTTTCTATTGTATAAAAGGTGGTCTGGATAGCTGACTATAACTCTATTGGAGATGTGGCTGAGCAAATTAGAGTAGAGCCATCAGCATATTGGATACAGCTGACTTTTGGGATGACAGTATAAAGGTCATTAATGAAGATGGAGAACAGCGAGGGCCTTAGTATAGAGCCTTGTGGTACTCCAAGGGTGTTAGATAGAAGATTAGAGAGTTTGTTCTGCCAGAGGACAGCCTGCTGTTGACCATTCAGATAGGATTGAAACCATTGAAGGGCTCTAGTATCTAGACAGAATGTTTGCAGGGTGCGGATTAAAAGTTGGTGATCAACCATATCGTATGCCTTGGAAAGATCCAAGACGAGGGCTGAGGATATATAATTATTGCTGTGATTATGGTTTATGGTGTTGGCAAAGGCTAGGAGGGCTGAAGTAGTGCTTTGATGAGGACGGAAGCCATGCTCAGTGTCTGCCATAAGGTGATTCTGGATTAGGTGATGCATGAGTTGTTTGAATAGATTTTTCCATAATCTTTGCAAGTGGAGAGAGTATAGCTACTGGCCTATAATTGGAGAATTCAGTAGGGCTGCCTCCTTTGTGAAGTGGAATTACATAGGATATTTTCCAGATGGTGGGAATTTTAGCTTCTACTATGGTTCGATTGATTAGTAGTGAGACAGGGTAAGCAATAGCATAATCTGATTTTTGTAGGTACTCGGCAGGGAGTTGATCAGCAGAAAGTGTAGTGGGTTTTAATTTTTTGATCAAGGTACATATAAGTGAAGTGGCGACTGGTTGGAAGCTGAATGCGAGTAGGTTTCTAGGGGTGGTACTTTCAGGACCAGAGGAGCTAGGAGGTAGTTGGCTAGCTAGGGCATGAATTAAGAATCGGTTAAAACTATCAGAAACATCTTCAGGGGTTTTATCAATAGTAGCAGCAGGGATTGGGGTTGAAGTTTGTCCAGGATGTAGTAGATTATTTAAACCTGCCCAAAACTTCTGAGGGTTAATTTGATTTGCTGCCTGTAAATTACAGTAGTATTGTTTGTTGTCTTGTAAAATGGATTTTTTAGTTTCGTTCCTGGATTGCCTGTGTTTAATGTGATCTTGGGGGGTCTTTAGAAGAACACCATAAAGCCATGCTTTGTTTCTAAGAGTAATTTTGAGTTTAGACTCTTTAGAAAGCCATGGCACAGTTTTTGCCTTTGTTCTCTTTGAACAAACAGGTGCATGCAAATCAAGGATCACAAGGAATTTGTTGTTAAAGTATGCTACTGCTTCCTCTAAGGGTAGGTGTTTTAGAATAGACCAATTACATGAGTTTAGTTCTTGTTGGAATTTGGCAGGGTCAACATTTTTATTATTTCTAACCTTTCTGAGTAAGGGTTGTTGGGAATTAATGGCTTTGTGCTTAATTACATATGTGAGAGGTGATCGCTTAGGCCATCAGGGAGGGTACCAGAGGTATACAGTTGGGAGTGATTATTTATGAGTACCCAGTCAAGTATGCTTTCTTTTTGGTTCGGTTTACCTATCCTGGTAGAGGTGGATATGATTTGTGTAAATGCATGCAGGTTTATATGGGTGGTTGGGGATTCTGAGGAACAGATGCCCCAGTCTATGTTAAAGTCTACAAGTAGTAGGCTTTCTTGGGGGTAGTGTCATGATAGCCAGTGCAGGATATCTTCAAGTGTATATATATTGTTACCTGGGGGAATGTACATACAGATGATATTAATGCATTTATTTTTATTAAATTGCAATTTGGTGGCAAGAATCTCTGCGTTATTAATCTGAGGTGGTTGTATTACATCTATGTTGACATTCAACTCAGATTTATAGAGTACAGCTACCCCACCCCCC
Organism: Protopterus annectens; assembly: GCF_019279795.1. Classification (NCBI taxonomy): domain Eukaryota; kingdom Metazoa; phylum Chordata; order Ceratodontiformes; family Protopteridae; genus Protopterus; species Protopterus annectens. The sequence goes on along the minus strand of NC_056728.1, from coordinate 1,883,050,950 downwards.
CCCTTCCTGGAAGCCAATCCAGCCTGTGTATGTTGTACCCAGGTGGTAACACTTCATTGTCTGTAGTGTTAGGTTTTCACCAGGTTTCAGATAAACAGAGAATCTCAGGGGAGTGGACATCCAGAAGTGCATGTAATTCATGTACCTTGTTATTAATGCTTCTAATACTGAGATGACAGGCTAGGAGAGAGTTAGTTGGCCTATTAATTGTAGGTTTGTAGCTTAGATTGCAAGTAGAGGAGGTATGTGTATCTGAAGTGGGTGGGCCAGGGTTGGGGTGAATATCACCACCAAGTATTAGATTAAGTCTATACTTGGTGATGAACTTCAGGAATTTGTTTATTAGATTGCGGTAGTGTTTGGATCTAGAGCTAATGTGCCTGGGGTTGAGATGTTGATAGACTGAACAAGATGCTGGATAGGACCTGGTACTGTAAGTATGGTTGAAGGTGGGAGGATTTACAGCTGGGGTGATAGTATGGCCTTTTGGGACCTGAAATCCCTTGAGAAACTGGTTTTCATGCAAGGTTAGGAGGTATGGTGCGAACAAGAGGGGTAGTAAAGAGGAGGATATCATTATTTGTGATTCAGCTAGTGAGTTAAGGAACAGTTTTACCTGGTGATGCAACACCAGAAGATAGAGTGGTGAGGTAAAGGTACTGGAAGGGGGATGGGAGAATGCCAGATGAAAGCTAATAGGTGCTATTAAAATGTAGGTAGAAGAATGGGAGTGGGAGGATTTATCCCAGATGAAAGCAGATAGGATCTAGAAAGTGGAGGACTGGCTATAGTACTTTAAATTTAGAGTTACTGGGGGTGGGAGGAAATTTGGTGTAGGGAGGGGAGCGAAGAGAGCCCGAGCATAGCGAGGGCGAACATAGCAGGGCTATTGCAGTTTACAAGGTTTCCTAAGGTGTCCTAAAGCTATAAGGTAAGTATTATAGCTCTTAATGTAAGAGTCAGTTTACTTAAGTTACAGGGGAAGGAGGCAAACACTCAAGTAGAAAAAAGAGCCCTATGGCTGACCAAAATGGTGACCTTCTTAATTACACAGCACTGTAAGTGAAAGCTTAACAAATGATTTTAGTGTACAACCTGCTCTGCTTAGATGCTGAGAGAAACTGATTTTGTTATGGTGACCAATTGCAGTCCTGTACACTCCATTTTGTAGGTAATTGTAGAGTTCAATCTGCTTAAAAGCTGAGAGAAACTGATTTTGTTATGGTGACCTGTAGACTCTGTTTTGTAGGTAAATGTAGAGTTCAATCTGCTTAAATGCTGAGAGAAAATGATTTTATTATGGTGACTAACTGCAGTCCTGTAGACTCCGTTATGTAGGTAAATGTAGAGTTCATACTAAGTCACACCAGGTCAGCCAAGGGGGGAAGAGAGAGGGAAATCCTAAGCACCTAGATTTGAAAAAAAAAAAAACATTATGGCAAATGCTATAATTTATTGAGAAGAACATATACTTATTGACCAGTTTTATCATTTGTATAGGACCTTTTATCCAGTTGTATTTCAGAATTATCTTTAAATGTTGGTGAATAGATAATAGTTTTATATATATATATATATATATATATATATATATATATATATATATATATATATATATATATATATATATATATATATATATATTCACTAGACAATCTCGAAATACTGAAATGTCGAATTTGGAGGATTTTATGAGGGATCTCGGCTTCTTACTGAGGCTGGTAAGGGAGTTTTTTGCATTGTGGGATTTTCCTCTTTTTCTGCAACAGTTTCTTCATTATGTTGTATAGTTTGTTTATGGCAGGGGACCACCAGATTGGCTTCCTTTTTTTGGAGGAGAGCGTCTTGTTTCTATTTGGGATGGCACAATTCATGCACGAGTGGATGTGCTCGTACAGTGCCTTAGTGTAGGATTCAGCAGTCGAACTTTCAGATCCCATGTGCATGGGTGTCATGAAGTTTGTCACTTCTGACTTGAGTAGCATGATGTTGGCTTTGGAGAAGTTTTTTACAGATGTTTTTTTACTGGAGGGTGGAGGTGGGATGTGGATGTCAAGGGTGATTTGCATATGGTCAGACCTGACCAATGAGTGGGTCACCACTGGTGTGGAGCATCTATCTCCCATGTTGGTACTGACCAAGTCTGGGATATTGGAGCCCCTGGTGGGACAATTGATTAGTGGATCCAGGGCATTAGAATTTATGAATTCCAAGAACCATTGGGAAAAGGTGTTGGTACCTGAGTAGTTTTCCCAGTTAATGGCAGGGTAGTTGAAATCACCCAGTATTAGGGTGTTTGGTTGTGTCTTAATATTTTCCAGTATGTTTAGAAAGGTGTAGTGAGAATCTTGGGCATGGTGGGGCATCTGTAGCAAGCTACAATTTGGATTGCAGTCTTACCTAGTGTTAGTTGCAGCTGAAGAATTTCAGATGCACTGTGTTGGGCAACTAGCCTGGAGGTGTGAATATCCTTAGTGAATATGGACACTCCTCCACCTTTAGTGTTTTGGTCATGGTTTGGTGGCCAGAAAGTGTGGTAAGAGTTGTAGCCTTGTATTGCAGGGGTGCTCTCTGGAGCCTTGAACCAGGTATCAGTTACTGCACAGACATTGATGTTCTCCATTTTTAGGAGTGCCTCGAGAGAGTGCATTTTGAGGTTTAGACTTCTAGCATTGAGTAGCATTACCTTCAAATTTTGCATGCTTGTATCTGTTATGGTGGTGGTTTTGTCCTTTGAACCTTGCCTAAAAAGGCACTATAGGGGTGGCAAGAGCTTTAGCCAGTAACCTAAATCCCAGGGGTGACAGGTGCAGACCATGTCTGGCAAAGCATCATGGTTTGTCGATCATGTCTTTTCAGGCAGACAGATACTGGATCCCCTTTGAATGACACCAGAGGCTTAGCCAATTGTTGAAGTCAATCATTTTGTCCTTATACAGTGTTATCATTCTGGGCGATGGCAGGATGCTACTCAGGGCTAGGGGTCATACCTACCTGGGCCACATAATCTGGGAGCTCTTCCATGTCTCTTTTCATGTAGTCCAGGGGGGTTACATCCCAAGTCATTCACTCCAACATGGACAATGACAGTCGTATTTGTACTTGTTGTGGAGTGACTTGAGTGCATGCATTATGTGACTGATCCTGGCACCAGAGGGGCAGCTGACTGTAATTTTCTCCTTATTCAGCCTGGTGAGTGGGACATCATTGAGAATGATTAATCTGCCATGATGCTGTAGGTTAGGCAAAACATGAAATTGTGATACTCTGCAATGTTTACATGTAAGTTATAAAACAGTATATAACTTTAAAAGTGAATTGTGTATCTGATAAAAGTTCTTAACCAAATAAAAAAAAAAGAAAAGAGATTACTTTCCAAATTATTTATTGCTTTGCTTACTTTTGCCGGCATCACAAAATGTGTCATTCCCCACATTCATATTTTATAGTAAAATATTTGAAAACAAAGTAATGAATAGTCAACTACTAGACCATGTAAATAGGTAATACCTCTGCTCCCTGATCCAAGAGAGGTTTTGCAAAGGCTATCATAATCTAATTGCTATGCAGCCTATAATGATACCATTTACAGAAATGTAATATGGGTTTTGCTGTGGAGCACTTTCTGCAGTCTTTAAAATGGGACATGGAGTGTCATTCATCCTCTTCTTCCAAAACATAAGCACTTGGATTTAGTGGTGGTCACTTGGTTCAGGAACAGTTTATCCATAATAACAGTCATTGCAGTTTCTGACAATAGCTTCACAGATTGTGCCATTTTCACAGCTGGAGAGCCATTAGGCTGATTCCAAGGTCCAGTTCAGTTTTCCTTATTTTTAAATTAACTTAAACTAAACTCTGCCTTCAGCCTCTCTAATATCATATGCAGATGACATACTGCTTTTCTGAGCCAAAAGCACCAGTAAAGACATCTAAAACCAGTTATGAACTGACTTTAAAAAGCATACAGCAATATAAAGAGTCATCAGTCAACACAGCTAATACTCCAAGTATGCTCCTTGAAATCATTCAAAAATGAAAAACAGCAAAGCGACTTAAAGTGAAGGATGCCTTCAGCAACCATCACTAATTTGCTTTAGATTAAACATATCCTATCAAATGATTGTGCTTGCTGTGGCTGTATGTTCCTTAATTTTTTCAAACATTATGTTAATTTATTTTAGGTACTCATTGCTTTCCTTTGCTGGACTAGTTTGTTCAAAGACTAGATAAATACATCCCCTGGGATTCATAGGCCTACATGATTTAACTGTGTAAGCGTGATGAGCAGCAGTGCTAATTGAATATGCATGTTGCTCATGCGTGCACATTTAAAAGCACCTTTTCATGGCCAGCAATAGTATTCACAGCCATGGAAAGGGGCTTTCTAGCATGAGCACAGAAGGTAAACAAAATGGCTTGCTTATAGGCAAAGTTAAGATACGAGCATGCACTGTAACCCAAATATATTAAGGGCAAGTACAGTGAAAGAAGTCTGAAGGGAAAGAGGAGTTAAAATGTGATATTCATGTTAATAAAGTGCTGAGTTGAGATAACATTTAGTAAGGACAGATACATTATGGGATGAACAGATAGACTGCAGTTATTGTACAAATGATGTATATACAGGTAATTAATGTATGCAAGCTGACACCACTGCAGTATTCTCCACCTCAGCATGAGGTGAACAAAAGGGCCTTACAGCTATAATGTCAGGCACATAAGTAATGGACATTTTGTTAAAGAAATGTCAGACACCCAGAGTAAAGGGGTTTTCACCTATGAACATGTAATAGACAAGCAAGTGCTGTATAGTTATGTAAATGCGAAATGGAAGTCTAATAACACACAACATACATGAGTGATAAATGACAACACTGATCAGATGACATACAGTGATTTCAAGTTTTCCATTGCTGATTTGCAAACATTGCAGATATTATACTGGACATGCTCACATTGAATTATAAGGAACAGTAGCATAACAGCAGTTCAACAGCACCTACAGACAAGGAAGTATTGTAACAGAGGACCACTCACAGTTTCTGATGGTCTGGCAGCATGCCATAAAGTAAGAAATGTTTATGGAAGCCCTCAAGTGCCATTAAGCTGCATAGTTTGATAAAGAAACTACTGCAGTAATAAAAACTTTCCAGAAAAAGACATGCAATGCAAAGCATAATTATTTTGGGAGCAGGTAATGCCTGTGAGCAATGAATGACATGATAAATATTTGCATCATGTCATTTTTGAGTACATGCTAGGACAAATATCAGAGAGATGCATTTCAGTCATGGATGCCACAGAAATATGCACATCGGTTATGTCATAAAGAATACTCTTGAAGGGCTTACAGCACATTTACTATCATAAGGGATATGGATGCCGTACCTTGTAGGACAAGGCCTGAAAAAGGTGGCCATCTGACTGTGCCATAACTCTTGTTTACGTTTAAACCACTGCTGTCAGACACAGTTACCTGACAGACAGATGTTACCAGATTCAACCCCCTGCCTATTATACCAAGTTCTCTCTAAACTATGTATTGCCTGCATGTGCCACCTCACATAGCAATGGAGGCTGTCATAAATAACTGAAATAAATGTGTGCATTAAGAAATGAATTACAAATATAATATGAACAATCAGATTTAGTCAGAATGCTGGAAAGAAGCTACACATGTTACTGTCCACACAACAGTGAACAGTACAATATCAATGTTCTTGACAAGGAATTTTTTTCCATTGTGTAGTACACATACTTTCCCAGAATTGAACCACAGTCTGTCACTGTAGGTATGCTCTATAAGCCAGTACTCAATGCGCTTGCACAGGGGCACTCGCAGAATAGCTTGCACTGTATAACCATTTCACTGCCATGCAATCACAACCTGCAATGATATATCATTGTCCAACATAAAAATAAGAATAACTAGATACAATGGTGTTTATGTCACATCAGTGCATTCATACAATGCTATCCATCCTTTTGGGAATTGGACAGCAAGCTATGTGACTACCATATAATGACTCATGGATGAACCACAAATGCCACAGTGGAAGTCTAAACACAAGTGGGCACTCCACCTATGCTAACTTATTGCATCATATGTATGTGTTGTAAACAATCTCTTTCAGATAAAAGGGATGGTACAGGCCTCTCGCAGTGTAAATGTATACATTATAATTACAGGTTCATAGGGTCATAGGAGGTTACTAGGCTAGCACTAGAACACTTACAAGCCTAGACTCGTTAATCTGAAGTTACCCCAGTTTTCATTATTAGGTGGAAGCAATTCACAGAGTGAGTCTATGGTGAACACTGACTACCCCTGTCCATGAGGGACATGGGTGCCACCCTCCAGGGGTGAATTTGCAGTCTCCAATCCATTTGTCTATGTTGCACTTGAATAGGGCAAGTCAGGGGCACTGTTTCATGTGAACTGGAAGCTTATTCTAGAAGAGCAGGAGTCTCTGGGAGATATATCTGTCTCTACAGCATGTTCCATTAATGCACAGGCTATGTTTAGATCCCTACAGCAAGTGTTTCTTGTACCATTAGATATGTGGATGTGCAGCATTTCCATCACGGCAGAGTCAGAGACTGCCAAGCAGGCCAGGCACAAGTCACCTCTCAGCAACCTGTACTATACAGAGTACAGTGACAGGGCTTTCAGTCTAGCCACATAAGACATGGTTTGAAGACCCTGTATTTTCTTGGTGAAAAATCTCTGTGGCCTCTCCAGCTGCTGCAGGTGTCTGGTGAGGTACATCCAAAAGGGAGTTCTGCAGTCTATTAGTGGTCTGATGAAGGTTGAGTACACTGGGTTTATAATGGCCTTAGACCTGGATGCAATGCCATTACTTATGAGTTGTGCAACGTAGAAGGCTTTCCTTACCACTGTGGAAACTTGGTGGTCGAAGTTCAAATAGCTAACTCCTTGTGTTCCCAAGTCTAGCAGCACTGGGTTTGAACTTAAGGGGTGTTGTCAATAATGTAATTAGCAGGGAATTCCACTTTGACAAAAGGCATAATAATGCACTTTTTTTGTGTTTAGTTTTAGGCTGCGGCTTTTGCACCAGTCATTTGTCTGTCTGAGCCTTTCTTGTAATATGTTAACAACATTGGCGGACTCAGTGATTGCACCCAATTTGCAATCATTAGTGAACTTGGTATGCCAAAAGCCATCTATTTTACCCTGGACTTTTGAGAAATACATTCTGAACAGTAAAGGGCCCAGCACAGATCCTTGTGGTACACCACTGGTTATGAGTCTACTGGTAGAGGTTGAGTCTCCAACTTTGACAATATGTGTTCTGTTTGTGAGCCAGTTGGCTGCCCATCTAGTGACATAAGCATTCAACCCCAGCTGCGATAATTTCTCCATGACACCTGCATGGGACAATTGTGTCAAAAGCCTTGGCCAGGTCAAGCTAGTCGTATGCACTGCCTTACCTTCATCCAAGGTTTTGCTGACTTTCCCAAAGAGGTTTAGTAGGTTTAATAAGCATGACCTACTCTTAATTAAGCCAAATTGGGTTAGGTCTAGACTTTGAAGGCTGCCTACCTCCTTATTGATAAGGTTCATGATGATTCCTTCCATGCCCTTGCAGTTGATACTGGTTAAACTTCTGGGTCTATAGTTTCCAGGTCAGTTGATGGCCACCCTTCGTGCAAGGGGATTACTTTTGCACTTCTTCACTCCATTGGAACAAAGCTAGTTCTCAGGCTATGATTAAAGAAACTGCTAAGTGGGTCTGCTAGGTCCTCTTTTAGATTGCTTAGTAAGCAACCTGGGATGTTACTGGTTATCACTGGGGGGGGGGAGTAAGTGACTCCCCATGTTGCTGAGTACTATGTCTAGGACATTTGAGTCCCTTGTGGTGGTGCAGACTATCTATTCCAGAGCATTTGAACTGACAAAGACTAGGAACCTCTGGGCAAATGTGTTTACCCTCAGGTATGTCATCCAGTTGATGGAAGGTAGTTGACATCACCCTTGACTAAGATGCTGGGCTGTACAGCGAGTGATTCCATTAAGTCTAGGTAGGCTGTGTACTTTTCATGGGTTGTGATGAGGGACCTATAACTGGCAATGATGTGGTAGGGTATTTTGCCTATAGTTAGTTGGACATGGAGTAGTTTGAGAGAGTCATACTGTTTGATCAGTCTTGAGGTGGACCTGGCTTGAATGACAATGGATACACCTCCACCTTCGGTTCTTTCACAATTGTTTTGAGGTCTGAATGTCTGGTAGACATTGCAGCCTTGCATGACTGGAGTGCTCTCCATGACCTTGAACCATATACCAGTGACTGCAGATATGTCAGCATTTTCCAAGGTGAGAAGTGCTTCCGGGGAGAGCAGCCTCATGTTTAAACTGCTAGCTTTAAGCAGCAGAAACTTCAGTTTGCCTTGAGTCGATTTTGTTACGTCGGAAGTGTTGTTGTTTTGACATTGCCTAAAAAAAGACACTAAGGCAGAGCAAGCACATTTGTCAGTATTTAAAAGCTAAGAGGTGACAAGTGCAGACCATCTCTGGCAAAGCAGTATGGCCTATCGACCATGTTGTCCCAGGCTGTCAGATACTGGATCCCCTGGAATGACACCAGAAGCTAAGCCAATTGTTGAAGGCTATCATTTTTTGGTTATATTGTGGCATCATCCTGGGTGAAGGTAGAATTTTGCTTAGGGCGAGGGTCATACCTGCCAGGGACACATAATCTGAGAGTTCAGTCATGTCTCTCTTCATGTAGTAGAGAGAACCACCTCTCAAGTTACTCACCTAAACATGAACTATGACAGAGTCATAGTATACTTGTTGCTGAGTGACTTGAGTGCCTGAAAGATTTGATGGATCCTGGCACCTGACGGACAGCTGACAGTGACCTTCTCCTTGTCCAGCCTGATGAGGGGCACATCTGTGTGTCTCACTATGGAATCACCTATGACCAGGACATTAGGTGAGGAGGTGTTTTGCCTTAGGGAATTGTTTGCTGAGACACAGTTGTATGTGTTATTATTGTGGTTTCTATTTGCATAGCAGTGTGTGAACGTTGTTTATGTTTGGGAGGTCTCTGGTCTTTTGGTAGACTTCTAGTGAATATCTCTACATATGTGAGTCTATGTGGATACCAGTCATTTTTTACAGTATAACACCCAGCGATGCTAGCAGTCAATGAATGTGGATGTTGAACACCTAAGCATTTCGCAACAGAAAATATATCATATTGTAGAGGATGAATTTGGCATGGTAGAATAGTCACTACAACTGTGAGATATGTCGGTATGTCTAGGCACTGCATCATGCTGTTGCTAAAAGGGATATGCATGTCTGTAATTGATGCACTACAGCAACAATATACAGAATGTTGTCTCATTTCATCATGCCAGAGGATAGCATTTCATGCATATGTTATATAAGGAACATGTAATTATGTGTCCTCATTACTCTGAGTAAAAAGATTCCTATGTGAGAAGGTATCATAACATTCTGAAAGAGAAATTGACATTTATATGTGTACACAGCAGATGTATTTGACAACAGTGTTAGCAACATGTACAGTCACAATAATCATAAAAAGACTGACACAATGTAGTCTGAACAGTAATAGCTGGACTTGAATTAATTACCTAAGATCACAAACTACAGATTACAGCCTGAATCACGTGCTATGCAAGTTAAGGTACAAATGGGCAGTGTACAGTTAAATGGATGACATAATCACTGTTTATTTGATATATGTTAATGCTAAAAAGAGGTTGATGTGCACAATAACACTGTACAGCTACACATCATATATGTATTTCTGGATTATTATGTACAGTATGAGAGTGAAAGGCATACTTGCAGCTGTCTTGAAACTTCCTACATATGCAGTTACACAATGTACAAAGCACAGTATCAAGGTCACACGACACAAGAGAATTTGCACTTCAAATGTGAGATACTGCAGTTATGTTAGCATTAAGTAATTATTGTGAGGCCAAAAAGTTATTTTCCCCAGTGATGCTAGGAGTTGCTAGTGCAACCCTGTGCCACTGTGTGAATCCATCTCATAAGTAGAAGTGCATATAAAGGTGGTTGTGAGGTGGCCAGTAGTATATGACAGCAAGCAGTGATGGACACTTGAACCACCTACTTATCTAGTTACACCATCTATATAGCACAATAGCATATTAATAGCAGCCAGCACCACAGGATAATACTGAGTACAAGTGAGATATATAAAATCTCCAAAAGGATGATGTCGGCAATGTATTACCAAGGAGATGCATCTGTTAAAATGACCTTTACAGCCATCTGGAGTTGTAAAAATTGCCATTGCAAATGTTTATAAATTAATCTTGAATTAATTTATAGTCTCTCTCACATACTCACACTTGCAGAAGGTAAGCACTGCTGTATTTAAACTTCCAAACTATCTGTTCATTGGAGGCATTAATGTAGACAATTGTAGATACAGTGTGGCCTAAATAAGCCATGGTTTCTGTAAGTAATTAACTGAAAATTGTACTTGATATTGTGCAAAGAGTATGCCTAGCTATACCCTTACGTTGCAAAGATATTGTGATGGTAAAAGGTGGAATAAGGTGATGGTGGAGTCATTTAGCAGTTTAAAATGTTTCTCTGGATTAGAAGTTGATTGTGCACAGTTGTGTTGGAACATGGTCACCTAACTGTAAGCACCCACATTCATACACACACACACACACACACACACACACACACACACACACACACACACACACACACACACACACACACACACACACAAAAGCTCCCTATCTTGAACCATAAATCTCCTACCCATCTAGTTATACAGTCTAGAGGATGCTGCATTACTCACAAGTGCCACAGGAGAGATCTTACTCTTAAGGTGAGAGAGGACCCTTTTGTCAGGATGAATTCATCAGTGTGTTTCAGAGAAGATACTTCTGTAAAAAGTGGGAAAACTGAGCTGTGGGCAGTGTGAAATATATTCTCCTCATGGGAAGTGGATACAGGAACAAGCAGAACACACATGCAAGTTTCCCATGTTAAGCACCAAACCTCTTATCTGTCAGGTTACACAATCTAGACAGCACTGGATTAGTCACAACAGTCATTGGAGACGTCTGACTCTTAAGAGGATGGGGCATTTTGTCAGGATAACCTCATCAGTGTGATTCTTATAGGATGTTTCATTAAAAAGTGGGATAAGGGAGCTGTGTGAAGAGATAAATGCATTTGCCTCAGGGAAAGTCGATAAAGCGCAAAGCATTACACACATTCACAAAATCATACACATGAGTTTCCAATACTGGACATACTTACACAATCTACAGAGTACTATATTAGTCATAAGCGCCACAGGAGGAGTATGACTCGTAAGGTTAGAAAGGGTACTTTTGTCAGGATGACCTCATCAATGTGTGTTTTTGTAAAAAGTGAGATAAGGAAGCTGTATGCAAATGTCAATGCACTTTTCTTAAGGAAAGTGAATACAGCACTAAGCATTACACACACACACACACACACACACACACACACACACACACACACACACACACACACACACACACACACACACACACACACACTGATTTCACATGTTGAGCATTGAACACTCCTATGTGTCTAATTACACAATCTAGAGAGGAGTGCATAGTTGCAAGCCCCATAGGAGAAGTCTGATTCTTAAGGGGGGTTAAGGCATTTTTGTCAGGATGGACTCATCATTGTGTTTCAGAGAGGGTGTTTCTGTAAAAAGTTGGATTAGGGAGTTGTGTGAAGAGTTAAATACATTATCCTCAGGGGAGCTGGACACAGCACCAAGTTTCAAGCACACTCACACTGACAAATAAGTTTCCCATGCTGATTATTAACCCCCACCTATCTAGTTATATAATCTGGATAATACTGTATTACTCACAAGAGCCACAGGACACGATTTACTTTAATGATGTGAAATAGCACATTTATAGTTCTTGAAAAGCCACTGTTTGGAACAGATGGCATTGTGCATCACAGGTTGTGCAACAAATGCATATGTATATGCAGGACAATGTAACATCACTATGATTGTCCCATGTAATTGCAAGCATTGTAGAGCAGACATGCATTAAATGACTGAATTAATTGAGTCCACATAATTCTGAAACCAAGATAACCTGTTGACAAAATGAATATAGACAGAAAAACATTGCACTACATAAAACAATAATTAACTGATTTTATTATTTTTATGTTACTCTTTGAACACAACACTGCCAAGCTGAATTGTGCTGCTTATGTGAATGTATTAGAATGTGTGTGATCATATCTTGAAGTGATGAACTTAAAATGGGAATTATCAGTACTCTATGTTACTATGTGCTGACTTCCACATAAATATAGCTACCAGGCTTCACAATATGGAACAGTCACATTAATATACAGCAGGATAATGATGTGTTCAGGAAAGGTGTAGGGAACAGAGTAATGTAGGGAAGGCAGTAGAATCACAAGCTATTGCATAAGCTGTGTGCTTCCATTTAGCCTTAGGTGAATTTGTTGCTGGTACCAGACATTGTGCAAATGCAGACGGGGAAAATTAATGAGACAGGAGGGAGATGTCCATTGACAGTGTGTATTAGAGGCAGGGTCAAAGTAGCTTATGACAAAAGAAGGATAATGCTGGCTCATATCAATATGTAACTAACAGGTACATATAAAACAGTGTACCAAAAACAACCATTAACACTAAGCTAATGGCTGGATTAGAACCCTTGAGTGAAGGCAAACATTTATCTACACGTGAGCATTCTCTCATCATGCCAGAAAGGAATTACTAATTCACAGCATCTAAATAACACAACTGAAGAAAAGTTGCAACTTACTGAAGCAGAAGAGGTGAAGAGAGAGACAGACAGATGCAGAGAGGAATAGCACTGTATAGTGCTTTAGTTTTATTTACTAAATAATCAATAATTGTCATTCTCTGTACAATGCAGCACTTGCCATAGAGAGAAATAAGGGGTAGGAGAGTGCAATAAACATAGGTTCATAGGTTCATACATTGGTACTGGGCTATCTGCCCGAAGGCATATATTAGCCCAGCCACATTGTGCGGTATTCACCGCCCCTTTAGTAGTTCCCTAGACCCTTGTACTAGCAGCTAGTACCCTTGGCCCCTATCTAGTAGTGCTGTTGGTGTGATCCCCGGTGTGAACTTTCTGTTACCTATCCACTCATCAAGGCTCCTCTTGAAGAGTGATAGTGAGGAGCTCTGTCTTCTGTAGATAGGGACCCTGTTCCATAGTAAGGGAAGTCTCTGCGAATGGGAATATATCCCTCCAGCATGTTCTATTCATTGTTGTGTTGAAGTTTATATCCCTAGAGCGTGTAGCTCAAGTAGATTTGGTTTTGCTAAGATGGAGCATGTTCAACAATTCTGGGTTGGACATGGCTCTGTACGTTAGACAGAGATCGCCTCTGAGAAAGCGGTATGCAACAGAGAACAGTCTTAGCTTTTTCAATCGTGCTGCATAGGGCAACTGTTTGAGGCCAGTAATCCTCTTGGTTAGGTACCTCTGTGGTCTCTCTAGCTGCTGGAGATGTCTAGTCAGGTATATTCCAATTGATGCATTGTACTCAAAAATGGGTCTGATGAGGGAAGAGTAGAGGGCCACCATTACATCCTTAGATCTTGATGCAAACCCTTTCGTGATCAGATGGGTCACATAGAAGGATTTTCTAACCACTTTGGCAACATGGTTATCAAAGGAAAGCTGACTATCTACTTGGGTCCCTAGATCCCTTATTTCTTCTTCAGATTTCAGGGGATTACCTCCTATGTTATAGTTTGCGGGTACTCTGTTTTTTCCAAAGGGGATTACTACGCATTTTTTTTTTTTTTTGCATTTAGCTTGAGACCATGGCTTTGACACCATGCATCAGTCTCATTTAGGCCCTTCTGGAGGATCTCCATGTCAGCCAGAGACTCTATTATAGCACCCAGTTTGCAGTTGTCCGCAAACTTAGTCAGCCACAGCCCTTCCGTGCTTGCCTGTACTTCTGAGAAGTATATGCCAAACAGGAGGGGCCCCAGGACAGAGCCGTGGGGCACACCACTTGTTACTGGTCTGGATTCAGACATAGATCCCGCTACTCTTACTTTATGGGATCTGTCTGAGAGCCAGTTTGCGATCCATCTTGTGATGTAAGGGTTTATGCCCAGGCTGGTGAGCTTATCAATAATACCTGAATGGGGAATGGTGTCAAATGCTTTAGCAAGGTCAAGGTAAGCCGTGTGAACCTCCTTTCCCTTATCTATAGCCTGAGTAACTGTCACAAAGAAATCCACCAGGTTCAGGAGGCATGATCTGCCCTTGACGAAGCCGAACTGTGTGTGGTCCAGCGACTGGAGGTTCCCAATCTCTCCATTTATGAGTTCCAAAATGATTTGCTCCATAGCCTTACAGATCAGACTGGTCAGGCTTATTGGTCGGTAGTTCCCAGGGTCAGTTGTGGCCCCACCCTTGTTTAGCGGGACCACCATTGCCATGCGCCATTCTATGGGCACATATCCTGTGGAGAGGCTGAGACTGAACAAGGTATTAAGATGCGGGGTTAATTCCTTTTGAAGGTCACGTATGAGACATCCTGGGACACCATCTGGTCCCATGGAGGCAGTGTTTTGAGCTTTAGATAGAGCCTTGTTAACCAATGTATCAGTAATAATTGGACTTACACAATCCCCTGGAATGGTAATAGGCCCTGTAGGTTGTGAGGTGGTGGGGAATTTGCACTGAACCTGTCAATCAAGATGTTGGCAATGTCAGAAGGGTCAGTGTATTTTGTTCCATTTTGTACTAGCTCAGAACAGACCTGAGCATTACCATTTAGGTTTCTGATGTAGCCGTAGAAGGCCTTATGGTTATCCTTGGCATCCTTGGCAACTTTCTTTTCAAAATTAGCTTTAGTTGACTTGATGAGGGACCTCAATTTCTTACTAATGCTGATCAGGGATGATTTTTCTACTTGAGATTTGGCCTTTTTTTAGTATAAGTCTCCTCCTTTTATTGTAAAGTTTGCTTATGGCCAGTGTCCACCACACTGGTTTCTTCTTGCTTGAGGAAGGAGTCTTGGTTTTATTTGGGATAGCATGGTCCATGCAATCCTGAAGATCCATATAGAGTGCCTTGGTGTAGGATTCCGCATCCTGGATATCATTATCCTTCTGCAAGGGAATAGTGAAGCTTTCCACTTCAGATGCAAGTAGTTTGAAGTTTGCTTAGGAAAGGTTTTTGACTATGGTTTCTTTGACTGGGGGAGGTGGAGGGGTGAGGATGTCCAGGGTTATCAGTTTGTGGTCGGATCTGACCAAGGAGGGAGTGATAATGGGTGTGGTACAATGGGCACCCATATTTGTGATGATTAAATCCAATATGTTGTCCCCCCTAGAGGGGAAACATACTAGTTGTTCAAGGGCATTTAAATTTATAAATTCTATGAATCGCTGAGCATAGGAGTTGGAAAATTGGTAGTTTGCCCAGTCTATACCAGGGTAGTTGAAATCACCCAAGATTATGGTGTTGGGTTGGACCTTTATATTTTCCAATGTCTCAAGGAATGCAGAGTGAGCATCTTGGGACATGGTGGGCGATCTATAACCGGCTACGACTTGAAATGTGGTTTTGCCTGCTGATAGTTGCGCATGGATGATCTCTGGGGCATCATGCTGCACTACTAACCTGGAGATATGGGTATCCTTGATGAATATGGATACACCTCCGCCCTTTGTACTGAGATCCAGTAACTGAGGCCGGAAGGTATGATATGAATTGTAACCTGGCAGTGCTGGAGTGCTCTCTTGAGCCTTGAACCAGGTTTCCGTCACTGCACAAACATCAATTTTCTCCATGCAGAGGAGAGCCTCGAGTGTGTGCATTTTGAGGTTGAGACTTCTGGCACTGAGTAGCATTACCCTTAGTTTTTGGTTACCTGTGCTGGTTACGGTGGTTGGTTTGTCCTTTGAGCCTTGCCTTAAAAAGGCACTATGGGGATGGCAAGAGCCTTGGCCAGTATTCAAAAACCTAGGGGAGACAGGTGCAAACTGTGCAACCCATCTCTGGCAAAACAGCGAGGCTTGTCTATCATGTCATCCCAGGCAGACAGACACTGGATCTCCTTAGAATGACACCAAAAGCTTAGCCAATTGTTGAAATTGATAATTTTGTCTTTGTATTGTGGTATCATTCTAGGTGAAGGTAGTATGCTACTCAAGGTCAGGGTTATACCAGCTTGGGCTACATGATCAGAGAGCTCCTCAATGTCTCTTTTCATGTAGTCCAGGGAGGTATGTCTTAGAGATCATTCACACCAACATGTACAATGACAGCATCATACTTGTACTTGTTCTGGAGTGACCAAAGTGCCTGTGTTATGTGGCGGATCCAAGTACCTGACAGGCAGCTGACAGTATCCTTCTCCTTGTTCAGCATGGTGAGTGTAACATCAGTGTGCCTTACTATAGAGTCTCCTATTACTAGTGTGTTAGGTATGGTGTTTTGCCTTAAGGGCTGTTGTGAGGCACACTGCTGAGGTGAATTATGTGTTTTCTGGCTTGTGTTTGGGGGTGCAGGTTGCTTGCTTGTCTGCTTTGGAGGGCACTGTTTATTTTTCAGATTGGTACCTAGTGCCTCCAAATATGTTTTTGTGTATTTATGCGTATGTTTTGCCGGTGCTTGTTTTGTAGATTCATGTGTGACAGGTGGTGTGATGCAAGTGTGTCCCTTATCCTCTTGACTGTCTGTTACAGTCATGGGTTGAGAGCGCTTAGCCTCCAGTCTGGCTGTGTATTTGCATCTCTCACAAGTGTTTGTGTCTAGAGGTAAGAGGAGAGGGTTGTCTGTATACATGAGGCAGTTGTGACATTGCCTCAGGATACCCAATTCCACCAGATGAACTGGAGAATACACCTGAAGCTGACCTCTGGACATGCTTTGAAGAGTAAATTGAACTTAAGTCCTGCGGACGATCAAGGGTCTTATGCTATATTATAATAGTGCTGTCTAGGAAATTTGGAGAATAATAGTGCTATCTAGGAGATTAGGACAAGTGCTGATTTCTGTTTTGCAAGTGCTGCAATAAGAGCAGCTGATCTGAATCACTTGAGCTGAGGCTTGCCTAGTTCTAAGGGAAAATTTACAGCGCAGACTTTGTGGGGCCGGGAATAGTATACCTCAGCTAACCGGCGCTGCCCAACACTGCTCTGTGCGCAAGACTGCTCAGTTGCAGGGTTTTTCCTCTAGATAAGTAAGTAAAGTGAGTACAAGAGCTGTTTTTCTCTAAGCAAGTGAGAAAAGTAAGTACAAAAACTGTTTTCCTCTAGGTAATGAGGAAGATAGAGTGCTATAGTAATTAGTAGCTTATTTAGTGCTTACAAGTTCTGAACAAGTGCTGAGCATGAGCAAGCAAATTTAAGTACTAAAACTAAGAATCTGTATCTGCACTAGATGAGTTACAGGACAGAAGCAAGTGCAAATACAGGCTTTCAAATCAGAAAGTTGAGAGAGATGGAAAAGATTGCCCAAATGGCCAATAACTACAAATTCTGGGTCAAAACCACTACTATGTGGTAGACAGGTTACCTAGTGCTTACCACTCCCACTGATAAGCTAGAAGGCTTCACTCCGACACAGAAAGGCTTGGGGGACTCAGAAGCTTACATACAGTCCTGGATACAGCAAATCTGTATCTGGAAAATTAGTTACAGGAAAGGTAGGAAACAGCCTTACAGTTTTTTTTTTCTTTTACAGAAAAGTAGCAAAAACAGTAGTAAAAAACAATTCACATGCAGTGCAAGCTAGCACACTTGAGTATGCAGGAATATTAGACGAAACAGTTTAAAAATGTAATTAAATTAAAAAGGACTAAAAGCAAGTGCAGAAAGAGTTTATTAGGTAGAATGTGGTAAAGAGATGGGACGGGGGATTGTCCCAGATCAAATCTACAGTGGGGCGGGCAACTGCAAAAGCCACCAAATTTAAACTGCAAACCAAAAATAGTGAGGGTGGGTGGGACAAAACAGTTTCAATAGAGATCTAAGCAAAAACTAACAGTACAAACTTTAAAACCAAAAAAATATTCTCAGCTCTGTATATTTGCCGATCAGTCTCTCAGAACAGTGAGACAACAGTTTCCACACAGATCTAAGCAACAATTAAACTCTATAACCAAAAAATATATACTCAGCTCTGTGTAATTGCAGATAATATGTAAGGCAGTCTCTCAGAACACAGGTTCCAGCAATTTGAATGCAGCTGTTACTATGCCAACTGAAGACACAGCAGAAAATGTGGGTGGGGTAGGGAAAACAGTTTCAACAGAGATCTAAGCAAAAAATAGAAGTTATGTTCTTACCATAACGTTCCATAGAGTTGTGTCTTTCTCGCCTTCTTCTTGCTGATGGATGGAGTTCGGCCCTCCCCTCCTCGACTCACTCTAACTCTAAAAGCTGGAGAGTTGGTTCCGGCGCTCCCAGCTTATATCCCACAATGCTGGGCGAGAGTTACCTCAGATCTCGTTTGCCAAGCCTTAGCTTATATCAAATACACAGTATAACTGTACAGAAAATCACCTCTAACAGCAGGAAGAAAAGGGGTGACCTACATCCTGAAAAAAAAGAAAATATGCATAATAGCATATGACTAAGAAAAGAAAGAGGTAGAGAGGTCACATCACCAACTCTCTAGGGTCTGTCCAGCAGGGGGAAGGAGTGGGAGAAAGAGAAGAAGGCGAGATGAAGACAACTAACATGGATTTATGAGTAAGAACATAACTTCTATATGTTAAGTTGTCTATCTCCCATTCTTTCTGCTGGAGATGAGACCCGTCCCTAGCACCTTGTCGGTAGCCTAACGGAACAGACTCCTGAGAACAGTGGAACCAAAATTAGCTCTATGCCTAGAAGCTAAATCCAACTTATAATGGGAAATAAAAGTGTGAGGAGTAGCCCAGTAGCCGCTGCACAAAATGGTGTCAATAGGCAGTCTGTCTTGGAAGGCTAGAGAAGTAGCCAAAGCTCTGGTGGAATGGGCTTTAGGTTTATTAGGCAGTTTTGGTGTCTAATCTCATAAACAAGGGTAATCAGAGATGTTAGCCATCTGGATAATGATACCTTTGAAACTGGAAGTCCCTTTCTGCTTTCGCATAGGAGACAAACAGCTGATCAGATTTTCTGAATTGTTTCATCCTGTCCAAGTAGTACCTTAATTGACGATGAACATCCAGGCAGTGTAATTTTGTTCAGACCTATTTGAATACTCTGGGAAAAGACAGGGAGGTCAATGCATTGGTTTAGATTTGATGTTGAAACCACCTTAGGAGCAAAAAAGGACGGTTAGTTTCGTAGGAAACTCTGTCCTTATGGAACAAGAGATAAGGAGAGCGACAACTGAGTGCTTGAAGTTCTGAAATTCTTCTAGCTGATGTGATAGCCACCAGAAAGAGAGTTTTCCATGATAATAATTTCAAGGAACATGAAGCTGCAGGTTCGAAAGGGAGAAGAAACAAAGAAGCAAGAACTAAATTTAGGTCCCAAGGAGAAGGAGGATTTCTTATAGGAGGTCTGAGAAGAAAAACTCCTTTCAAAAAGGCTTTGCAAAGTTTGTGGGACATTAGGGCAGATTCAGAAATGCCCACATGAAAATTAGAAATAGCTGCCAATTGAACCTTAAGAGTAGATGGAGATGAACCTGCATGGAAGAGTTCAGCTAGAAAATCAAGGACTAGTTGGATGGAAGCGGTGAAAGGATCTATGTCCTTTCCTTGTGCCCAGTATGAGAGCAGTTTCCACTTACTCAAATAAATCTTTCAGTGGAAGATTTATGGGAAGCTATCAATATATCTCTAACCGAGTGAGATAATTGAGGAAGCCTGGCTACGGTTGGAACTGGAGGAACCAAGCAGTGAGGTTTAGAGAGGAGGAGGGCGATGAAACTGACCCGATTGGTGGATCAAAAGATCTGGAACTAGGTCCAGACTCCAGATGCTCAAGAGAAAGCGATGTAGAAAGGGGAACCACACTTGTCGAGGCCAGTAAGGAGCAATGAGGATCAATGAGGCCTTCTGAGCGATAGCTTTCTGTATTACTTGAGAGATCAGAGGGGAGGAAATGCAAGGAGGAAATGCATACAGAAGTCCCGGGGCCAAACTTGGACTAGAGCGTCCCTGCTGGGTTGGCCTGGTAAAGGGAATAGAGTGAAGTATTCTCTGCACTTGCTGTTTTGGGGAGTAGCAAAAGATCGCAAGGCTGACCCCACTTGAGAAATATCTCTCTCACTACAGAGTCTTTCAGAGACCACTCGTGAGGCATGAGTATAGCTCTGCTCAACTTGTCCAATGTGATTGGACTTCCGGGGATGTGCGTTGCTATCAAACGCTGGAGAAGAAAAAGCCCATTGCCACAGTCTGAGTGCTTCTCGACACAGGGGTATGACCTGGTTCCGCCTTGTTTGTTGATGTACCACACTACAGACATATTGTCTGTCTGGATTGCAATCGTTCCTAAGGGAAGAGAGTCTTGAAGGGCTTGCGCTAAAAGCACTGCTCTCATCTCCAGAACATTTATGTGCAAGTGGCATTCGTTTGGTTGCCATGTGCCCTGGACTGTCCTGCCCTGATAATGCCCCCTCCACCCGATCAGGGAGGCATCCGTTGTCAGAGTAGCAACCGGAGGAGGTGGAACAAATGGTCTTCCCGACAGGAGCTGGGGAAGACATCCACCACATGAGATGCTTTTTGCTTTCGTGCGCTTGCGTGATCATAATGGTGTGAGACATTGGAAGTTCCTGGTATGACCATTGAGAAAAAGCATCCACTGAAGGATCCATGTGCATGTGGTATCCGCCAATGGGGGAGGTATGGCGCTGCCATGATTCCCAACACCTTTAGAACTAACCTGGCTTTGGCTCTGTTGTTGTTGAGAAGAAGTGACACCAATTTGTGAATGTCTGATATCCTTTGGTTAGTTAAGCGTTGCAGACATGTTTATATAATATCTAATTTTAGCCTATGTAGGTAATAAAGCGTACAAGGCGACAAAACAGACTTTTCACAATTTATTGAAATACCCAGTTTTTGACAAGCGAAAAGTATAATCTCTGGCCATCAAAGGAGATGCTTGGTGGGAGCTGTGAGAAGCCAGTCATCCAAATATGGAAACACCTGGAATCCTTGTCGTCTCAGGTGAGAAGCTACCACTGCCATGCATTTGGTAAACACCGGGGGCAGTGGTGAGACCAAAGGGCAGGGCCCTGAATTGAAAATGACTGGTTCCCAGCCTGAAGCGGAGGAATCTTCTGGGCGTCTGTTCATTTTATGTGATAGTCGCATCCCGAAGGTCTATAGAGCACATCCAGTTTCCTTTGCCCAAAGGGAAGAATGGATTGCAGTGTGACCATCGAAATCTTGTTTTCTTGACTGATTTGTTCAAGACACTGAGATCAAAATTGGTCTCCAGTCCCCTGTTTTCTTTGGAACTAAAAGAACCTTGAGTAGATTCGGATCCTTGTTGGTCTGCTGGCACTAACTGAATTGCTCTTTTGTAAGCAGTTTTGAAATTTCCAAAGCTGCTATATCCCTTGAGCGGGTTTGCGGGTGGAACATCTGGAAGGGATTTTTGACTGATTTGGAAAGCGAAGAAAGGGATAGAATAGCCTTGAAATGATGGACTGTACCCATTTGTCTTGAGTCAGGGTTAGCCAGGCTTCTGGGTACAGTGACAATCTTCCCGACTGCCTCCAAAGATGGGCAGTCGGGCAACACCTCAGGGATGCTGAAAGGGCTTGTCAGGAAAGGCTTCCCGATTGCCCTGGTTCTCGGACCCCCTGCCCCTAGGCGACGTAGGCGGCTACCATTGTTATTCCCACCTCTGCCTTTGGTAGGAAAAGCGACTCTGTCGTCAGGCGAAGTCCCTTGAGATTGTTTACGGAACCACATCTTCCCACCCTTCTGGCCTTTGGGGTAAGGCCTAGAAGGAGTAAACGGACTCCGGCGGCAGAAAGGGTCTTGCCATCAGTCTCGCACCTAGTCAGGGTTTCTTTCACTTGAGGACCAAAGAGATGATCCATCAAAGGGAGTTCGTGAAAGGCGTCTTGAAAGGTTCATGCCCGCATCGGGCGTGCCTACGTAAAGCGCAAAGTTGCATAGCCGCACAGGCGTGCCCTCGTAAGGCTACCCCTGTCCCTCTGCTCGCTCCATCGGCCGCATAAGAGAGGAGGCGCATGGAGGAGTTGGATATGGAATTAAGGGTAGCCAGCTGCGTGTTCATTTTCTCTTGAAACCCGCAGCTGTAGGGTCCTAACATTTCACTCGCTTCCTTGATCAAGTCCCTTTGAAGGCGAGTGAAATGGCACAGGTAATTCAGCGAACGCATGGCAAACGTCGCTGAGGAGAACATCCGCTTCCGTACCTATCCATGGACCTAGATTCCTTGTTAGGCGGATGGACAGGCACTGAAGGATCAGCCAGTTCCTTCTTTGTGGCGGCAGCTACCACCATAGCATCCACAGAAACTCCTTTTGATAAAATTGCTTGTCTGATGGAGCTGTGATGAATTTGGAGGGTCTCCTGGGAGTGGGGTCCACTGAATCAGGAGCCGTCCATGCCTTCTTAGCAACCACCTGCATGGGGGAAGGGGGAGGTCAAGGGGGGACACCCAGGAGGTGGAAGGGCGAGAGCCAAGCGCCTCAAGATACACAGATTCGTCCTCCGAAGGGTTGAGGGCTGGCCAATTTCCCCTCTGTTTCAGGATCTCCAGAATGTCTGCAAATGAGACATCTTCAGCAGGGGGCAGGGGAACCCTCAGAATCATCCAGATCTGTGTCCGGCGTGATAGACTCAGGTGAGTCAATGTGCTTCCTCTTGCACTTCCTCTTCCGAGGAGGCTCTTCTGCCAAATCAGGAGGCCTCGGAAGAGGATGAAATCCCAAAGGGGCTCCTGAGGAGCTGGCTCTCTGCGGTCCGGGATGAGGGGTGAGTCGACTTACCCTGAGGCAGCATAGAGGAGGGCTGCATTTGAGCCGACTGTGGAGTAGAGCCAGGCTCTAACACACTCCGCATGACCTCGAATGCACCCCTGTCAGGCAGAGCCAGAGGTCCCAGCTAAGGAGGCTAGGACCCCCCTCGGCACCGACAGTGATGGCTCGAGGTCGATGTCAGGAGCAAGAGGGAGGAAGCGGACAAGGGTTCAAGGGTCACCATGCCACTCCCCCGGGAGCCGGAGAGAAAGCGTCGTCGAGCAATTCCTCCAAAGGAAGCCGGCAGGCCAGCGAGCGAAATTGTGTTGTCTCTCGTCCGAACTGATCTCGTTTCGTTCGCCGCGACCCTCCTCCGAAAAAGAGTCGAAGGAGGAAGCGAACGCACGCAGAGGCGCGGGGGAGAGAGGGAGGGAGAATTAGACCAAGGGTCTCGCCCTCACGAGAAGTCGACGACGAGATTCCTCGGCTCTCAAGAAAACGGAAAAGCGGGCGGAGCCGGAGACAACAATTGTCTCGGGCTCGGGACCACGTCCGGTTCGACATCTACGACCCGGCTCGAACTCAAGAGTCAAGGAGGAAAGAGTTGATGGGCGGGGCAGGCACCGACTGATGAGTCGGGCTCTGAAGCATCTGGGCTAGTGCCTCGGACTTAAGTAGTCGACTCACCACCCTCTGAAGGTCATGATCGAAAGCCTCGATGACCTAGAGGAATGAGACCTTTGGCTCCGTTCAGACAGCAGGGGAGATCCTGGAGCCAAGAGAAGGTGACCTAGACCTCTTTCTGGTTGTCTCCAGATCTTGTCGAGGGGCCGACACGCGGGTACCATAATAACCGGCCCGCCGGCGGGCAGGAACACAGAAACTGTGGACTGAGTCTTATCGGCTCCAGCGGGCGGCCGATAAAGGCAAAGGTTGAACAACCTGAGGTCTCGGCTCGAGCCGGGCCGCGAGACCACCGATGTAGAGGGCTTCCTGTTGAAACTGACAGGGAATCCTCTGGCTTCAACAAGCCTCTCAGAATCAACTTGTTTTCTTTCCTGCAGGACCCTGGGGCTGAAGCCATGGCACACAGCACAGGAGTCCTGCAGGTGCAAACCCCAGACAATAGACACAAGAAGTGTGGCGTCTGTCAGAGACATTTTCTGACAGCGCATCACACTTCTTGAATCGAAGACCTTTGCTTCTTTTGACATTTCCTTTATCTGACAGGTGTACACTAACACACACTCAAACACACAGTTATACCCTGTCCATAAAATTAGTAATACTAAAAATAATAATAATTTTAGCCAAAATACTAATACTTAAGTACAAAAAGTTAAAACTACACAAACACTCCTAGGAGGAAGGCCAAAGGCCCAAAGGAAGAACCAGCGGTTCTTTTAGTAAAGCAGGGAAAAATAGAGATTGGGAAAAAATCTCAATGTTCTACACTAATCTAGGTAGAAATAAGTTAAAAGAAGAAAGGGGAAAAAGAGAAACTTTTGAAGAAAAAGCTAACACTCACCAGGAACGGTAGAAGCGTAGAAGCAACCAACCTCAAGCTGTAGCGGCAAGCGAGATCTGAGGTAACTCTCGCCTAGCATTGTGGGATATAAAGGGGCCCTCGAGGCGGTGGAACCAACTCTCGAGCTTTTAGAGTGGCGGTCGGGCAGAGTGGGCTCGAACCCATCCAGCAAGAATGAAGGCGAGATAGACAACTTAACATCTAACAGTACAAACTTTAAAACCAAAGAAAATATTCTCAGCTCTGTATATTTGCTGATCAGTCTCTCAGAACAGTGAGA
The DNA here is from genome assembly GCF_019279795.1 of Protopterus annectens. NCBI lineage: Eukaryota > Metazoa > Chordata > Ceratodontiformes > Protopteridae > Protopterus > Protopterus annectens. The sequence goes on along the minus strand of NC_056728.1, from coordinate 1,883,026,156 downwards.
CAACAGTTTCAACACAGATCTAAGCAACAATTAAACTCTATAACCAAAAAATATATACTCAGCTCTGTATAATTGCAGATAATATGTAAGGCAGTCTCTCAGAACACAGGTTCCAGCAATTTGAATGCAGCTGTTACTATGCCAACTGAAGACACAGCAGAAAATGGGGGTGGGTGGGGAAAACAGTTTCAACAGAGATCTAAGCAAAAACTAACAGTACAAACTTTAAAACCAAAAAAAAAAACGTTCTCATCTCTGTATATTTGCCGATCAGTCTCTCAGAACAGTGAGACAACAGTTTCAACACAGATCTAAGCAACAATTAAACTCTATAACCAAAACAAATATATACTCAGCTCTGTATACTTGCAGATAATATGTAAGGCAGTCTCTCAAAACACAGGTTCCAGCAATTTCAATGCAGTTGTTACTATGCCAACTGAGGACACAGCAGAAAATGTGGGTGGGGTGGGAAAAACAGTTTCAACAGAGATCTAAGCAAAAACTAACAGTACAAACTTTAAAATCAAAAAAATATTCTCAGCTCTGTATATTTGCTGATCAGTCTCTCAGAACAGTGAGACAACAGTTTCAACACAAATCTAAGCAACAATTCAAAGACATAATCATGATATGGTTGGCTTAATATGTCTCTCTCTCTTGGGGTTGCATTGTTTGCAAATGATGCCTTGCTGCACTATTCTAATGGTATGTTACTCAAATGTTGTATAACAAGAGAAACACAATTTTTGCAGTTAGATATATGATAAAGATATCTAATGTTATGGGTTAATAAATTGACCTACAACTGTAATCAAACTCGTGGCACTATGCAAACAGATCAGTCTACAAACAGGGAAATTATTTTAACATCCACATACAAGCTCATATTTTGTTATATTCAGAAGTCTAAAAACTGTTAAATTAACTGCTTCACAGTACTACCGTTGTCTCCTTGTATTCTGTGTTCCCAATAGCACAGCAGATTAAGCATGTCTGTGTGAATGTAACAGAACCACTGTGGATTAATTTGAAATAATCTGCTTCTGCAATAAGGAGTTGAACAGAGTTCACCATCACTCTGCATTGTTGCACTATGACAATCTTTGTACAAATGCTGAGGAGATAAAGCAGTAAAGGCTATTTTAGGGCTATTTCTAGCTCTGAGTGTTGCATGTCAATGCATTTTCCAACCAAATTAAACTTTGAAAAATGGATGGATAGAACAGTGGTGAAAATGGGGTTGGTAAGCAGAGGGTAGAATACAGAGGGAAGAATACAGGAATTTGCAGGAGGGCCATGGGACAGCACCATAGTTATCCATTTCTTCACAACATAAATGCACAATTGTCCACACAATTCCATGGCATTGAACAGTCACAACACCAGTAATGGGTGATAACAGAATAATGTTTTATGGCTAACTGGATGAAATCAAGTGTGCCAAAATGACACTTAGGCAAAGTGAGGTACTATGTATGGGATATCATTTTTTTGTAGGACAGATGCCCATGTATTATTATTGTTATTATTATTATTATTATTATTATTTTGATGGAGGGGAGGAATGTTAGAAAAGGCACCAGCAGCTGGGCAGAGCTACTTGATAAATGTGTACCATGTATGGCAGGGGTTGTGAATGGAACACTGACAGGTTGTGAAACACACAAACATATAGTCAAGTGTCTCGTAATGAAGTCAATGGGGCATATAATAAAATTAAACAAAGTATTGATGACCTATTCATAGAATCTTCTATTGATATTAATCAATATGAATATTTATCCATGGCAGCACCAATTATTCCTGCAATTTTCGGAGCTCCAAAAATCCACAAATCATTAGTAGAACCACCATTTAGAATAATTGTAGACGGACGTGGTTCGATAACTTATGGATGTGCTAAATTCGTGGATAATTTACTTAAACCATTCCTTGACCACTGAGTCTCAGATTTGTAAAGACTCGTGGTCTTTCTTGCAGAGTATTAATAAGTTAACATATAATGAAAATAGTACATTCTTAACTATAGATGTCAAAGATCTATACACGGTGATCCCACATGATTTGGGTATCGAATGGATTTCTGAATTTTTAGTCACCAAGAAGGTAGACCATAATAACATCTATTTGGTAACTTCCTTGTTGGACCTCATTTTGACTAATAATTTTATGACATTTAATAATAATTTTTATTTACAAAAATCAGGTGTTGCCATGGGTTCTCCCTGTGGTGGCAGTTTTGCCAATATGGTAATGGCCCATTGGGAGCATACCTGTTTGTTTAAAATCCCATTGTTTCAAAATAATATTTCTTGGTACACTAGGTACCAAGATGATATGTTTTGTTTATGGAATGGCGATCCTAGTGACATTCCATTGTTTATAGAAGCCATTTCACAATCTACTTCTTTTTTAGAATTCACTTATGATATAGGAGTTGATTCTATTAGTTTTTTGGATATCTTCCTGGCAAAAGATAAGGTTAAACATTGTTTCAAAAGTAAAATATTTAGAAAACCTACCTATTCAAACAGTTTTTTGCATTTTGCTAGTTGTCATCCAATCCATCAGAAGCGAGCTGTCATTAAAGGACAAATGGTCAGGGCAGCCCGCATGATTTCTGACAACTTTGATTTTGAATGCGAATGTGAGTTATTGCAGAGTATGTTTTTGAATAGAGGTTATCCAAGTCATTTGATTACAAGTATTAGATTAGAAGTTGAACAAAAAAGGCTATCTGGACATTTTACACCTTTATTAACTGTGAAGGCAGGGTTAGATGCGAATCTTGGGGATACTACTATTAATGAGACTAATGTATCTTTAAGTTTAGATAGTCATAATAATAGTTCTTACCAAACAAGCTTCTTACATACTTATTCACTGGATCATAGAATCATAAAAGACATATTGTATAAAAACTGGTCATTAATTAAAAGTAATGAACACTTATTAAAGATTTTAGGGCACAAACCAAGAGTAACATATAAGAGAGGTCCTAACTTAAAAAATATTTTAGAAAAAAAGCACAATGTTTGTGTTACGCACTCCAACATTAGAGGGATGTTTAAGTGTGGTTGCTGCCAACAGTGTAAACACATGTTTGTGGGTCAAGCTTGTTTTATAAGAGACAAAAAATACGTTCTCAACTCTAAATTTAATTGTGAAAGCAGAACAGTTGTTTACGCAGCCTTATGTCAACAATGTAGCGGGTTTTACATAGGTAAAACAGAGAGAAAGTTTAGGCAGAGAGTATACGAACATATTTATGCCATTAATAAAATGGACCCTAACAACGCTTTAGCTAAACATATCTCACAGTACCCAGCTCATTCATTTAGGTTCATTATTTTACAACAAAGAACTTTAGACATTAGGGGAGGTCCTTGGCAATTGAAACTTGAGTTAGATGAACTAAAATGGCAAATATTAACTAATGCACATTCTTATCCGGGCTTAAATGAAACACTGTCTATTAAATGTATTTTAAAACTGCTAGCACTAAATAGGTAGAATAACACATATAAGTTTATTTTAATGTTTATAGTTAGTAAAGTATATATTTTTAATCAATTCAAAATATTTAAAGCTTAGAAATAATAACAAATATATGTATATATATATTCACTTTACAGGAATGAACTTTTATTGTATATGTATACTATTAGGCTGTTCTACTATATATTTTGAATATTTTTAGAGTAGTGTGGTATCTGTGTTTATGCTCATTTAGAAATGTTTTTTCAATTTTGTGATTTTATATTGTGAGCATTTCCCTTTTAATCATTAATTACTATGTAATTAAGAAATGTATTTAAATTACAACTGTTGGTTTCTTCACTGTTTGTCTGAAGAAGGCTTGGTAGTGACCGAGCTGAAAGCGCTTACATTAAACAGTGTTCTATTACGTTGAGTCCGTTCTCATTGCTTCCAGACCCATCTTGTTCCTCTAGATAAGTAAGGAAAGTGAGTACAAGAGCTGTTTTTCTCTAAGCAAGTGAGAAAAGTAAGTACAAAAACTGTTTTCCTCTAGGTAATGAGGAAGATAGAGTGCTATAGTAATTAGTAGCTTATTTAGTGCTTACAAGTTCTGAACAAGTGCTGAGCATGAGCAAGCAAATTTAAGTACTAAAACTAAGAATCTGTATCTGCACTAGATGAGTTACAGGACAGAAGCAAGTGCAAATACAGGCTTTCAAATCAGAAAGTTGAGAGAGATGGAAAAGATTGCCCAAACGGCCAATAACTACAAATTCTGGGTCAGAACCACTACTTATGTGGTAGACAGGTTACCTAGTGCTTACCACTCCCACTGATAAGCTAGAAGGCTTCACTCCAACACAGAAAGGCTTGGGGGACTCAGAAGCTTACATACAGTCCTGGATACAGCAAATCTGTATTTGGAAAACTAGTTACAGGAAAGGTAGGAAACAGCCTTACAGTTTTTTTTTTTCTTTTACAGAAAAGTAGCAAAAACAGTAGTAAAAAACAATTCACATGCAGTGCAAGCTAGCACACTTGAGTATGCAGGAATATTAGACAAAACAGTTTAAAAATGCAATTAAATTAAAAAGGACTAAAAGCAAGTGCAGAAAGAGTTTATTAGGTAGAATGTGGTAAAGAGATGGGACGGGGGAGTGTCCCAGATCAAATCTACAGTGGGGCGGGCAACTGCAAAAGCCACCAAATTTAAACTGCAAACCAAAAATAGTGAGGGTGGGTGGGACAAAACAGTTTCAATAGAGATCTAAGCAAAAACTAACAGTACAAACTTTAAAACCAAAAAAATATTCTCAGCTCTGTATATTTGCCGATCAGTCTCTCAGAACAGTGAGACAACAGTTTCAACACAGATCTAAGCAACAATTAAACTCTATAACCAAAAAATATATACTCAGCTCTGTGTAATTGCAGATAATATGTAAGGCAGTCTCTCAGAACACAGGTTCCAGCAATTTGAATGCAGCTGTTACTATGCCAACTGAAGACACAGCAGAAAATGTGGGAGGGTGGGAAAAAAAGTCAACAGAGATCTAAGCAAAAAAAAACAGTACAAAAACCTAAAAAAAAAAAAATATTCTCAGCTCTGTATATTTGCTGATCAGTCTCTCAGAACAGTGAGACAACAGTTTCAACACAGATCTAAGCAACAATTAAACTCTATAACCAAAAAATATATACTCAGCTCTGTATAATTGCAGATAATATGTAAGGCAGTCTCTCAGAACACAGGTTCCAGCAATTTGAATGCAGCTGTTACTATGTCAACTGAAGACACAGCAGAAAATGGGGGTGGGTGGGGAAAACAGTTTCAACAGAGATCTAAGCAAAAACTAACAGTACAAACTTTAAAACCAAAAAAAAACGTTCTCATCTCTGTATATTTGCCGATCAGTCTCTCAGAGCAGTGAGACAACAGTTTCAACACAGATCTAAGCAACAATTAAACTCTATAACCAAAAAAATATATACTCAGCTCTGTATACTTGCAGATAATATGTAAGGCAGTCTCTCAGAACACAGGTTCCAGCAATTTGAATGCAGTTGTTACTATGCCAACTGAGGACACAGCAGAAAATGGGGGTGGGGTGGGAAAAACAGTTTCAATAGAGATCTAAGCAAAAACTAACAGTACAGACTTTAAAATCAAAAAAATATTCTCAGCTCTGTATATTTGCTGATCAGTCTCTCAGAACAGTGAGACAACAGTTTCAACACAAATCTAAGCAACAATTCAAAGACATAATCATGATATGGTTGGCTTAATATGTCTCTCTCTCTTGGGGTTGCATTGTTTGCAAATGATGCCTTGCTGCACTATTCTAATGGTATGTTACTCAAATGTTGTATAACAAGAGAAACACAATGTTTGCAGATAGATATATGATAAAGATATCTAATGTCATGGTTTAATAAACTGACCTACAACTGTAATCAAACTCGTGGCATTATGCAAACAGATCAGTCTACAAACAGGGAAATTATTTTAACATCCACATACAAGCTCATATTTTGTTATATTCAGAAGTCTAAAAACTGTTAAATTAACTGCTTCACAGTACTACCGTTGTCTCATTGTACTCTGTGTTCCCAATAGCACAGCAGATTAAGCATGTCTGTGTGAATGTAACAGAACCACTGTGGATTAATTTGAAATAATCTGCTTCTGCAATAAGGAGTTGAACAGAGTTCACCATCACTCTGCATTGTTGCACTATGACAATCTTTGTACAAATGCTGAGGAGATAAAGCAGTAAAGGCTATTTTAGGGCTATTTCTAGCTCTGAGTGTTGCATGTCAATGCATTTTCCAACCAAATTAAACTTTGAAAAATGGATGGATAGAACAGTGGTGAAAATGGGGTTGGTAAGCAGAGGGTAGAATACAGAGGGAAGAATACAGGAATTTGCAGGAGGGCCATGGGACAGCACCATAGTTATCCATTTCTTCACAACATAAATGCACAATTGTCCACATAGTTTCATGGCATTGAACAGTCACAACACCAGTAATGGGTGATAACAGAATAATGTTTTATGGCTAACTGGACAAAACCAAGTGTGCCAAAATGACACTTAGGCAAAGTGAAGTACTATGTATGGGATATCATTTTTTGTAGGACAGATGCCCATGTATTATTATTGTTATTATTATTATTATTATTATTATTATTATTATTATTATTATTATTTTGATGGAGGGGAGGAATGTTAGAAAAGGCACCAGCAGCTGGGCAGAGCTACTTGATAAATGTGTACCATGTATGGCAGGGGTTGTGAATGGAACACTGACAGGTTGTGAACCCAAAGTGCTGGATGTCTCTGCTGCTGCTGTCTCTAGAGGTATGGCAAGCAAAGCTGAAGTGGTTGGTCTACCTCTCTGTGCTGTTAGTCATTTATGTTTCAGTCTCTAGGTATGCAAACAGCAGAATGTTAATACATTATAAAGTGCCAAAGAAAACTAATAATAATTAAAAATGGGAGATAGAGTGGGGGGAGACACAAAAGAGATAATTATATGCATGACTTGTCACATTAATTTACTTTTTCAATAAACTTTGACAATATATATATACACTTATGATGATTTTGCTATTGTACAACTGTCACATTCATATATGATGGGAAGACATTAATATGTCATAAAATAAACAAATCTGACTGCTATTTTACAACAGAGAGCAGCCTTTATTTCCCAATGATGGATAGGATGCATGCACTCAAATATATGAATTGCAATTTCCATAACTGAATTGCTCCTGACATAGTATTGCTGTTAATATTTTAGAAATACCTTCCAGTAATAAAAGGTAATTGCTGATTCGGGGGTATTGAACCCATACACATTTAATCTGGTGTTCTTATTGGAGAAGGCATGTATACTTCAGAATAAGGTTGAGGTTTGCCTGCTCTAGCTGCTAGCAAATGAGTGAATGAAATGAAATTTCTGACTTGGACCTGAGTCATAGTTGTGCCTCTCTGAGGAGAGTTAATCTGTCCTGGTGCACCTCTTGGTTTGCTGCTTGTTCCAGTTCAGCTGTACAGTACAAACAGAAAGGAAACATGTACAAAAGCATAATGAGCACCTAAACTAGCTGCCTAATAATTAATGCCATATCATTGATAGGTTATGGGCCAGTATATTTACACATATGAATGGTGTCTGCAATCTTAAATTCAGCATCTCATTAACTTAGGAAGTCCAGTTTGAACTTTTTAAGGTCATTATAGTTGTGACTGCATTGTTCCTCAGTGCGTTGAATGCCACTTGCACTGCAGACAGCCTTGGCTAATCTATTTCAAGCCTCAGACTTATGCTCTGACCTGGTATAATCCTCCTGCAGCAATCTCTGGCTGTAGTACTTCACAAGAAGTGCCACAAATATCCTGGATTCCACAACACCCTATCTTTGTTCTCTAGATTTTGCACCATTCTTTCCCTTACCAGCCATGTCAGCAAAAGTCAAACTAAAATAATATGTCTGAACTGACACACAATTCAGATTTTTCAGGTAACTAGCTATGCACAAAGACACACAGCCTTGCCAATTGCATTTGCACAGTTGAAAGCAGATGAATTCATTGGCAGATGCATTAGAACTACTTATATCATATAACTGTAAAGGTGTGAAACATGGCATTGAGCTTTGCTATGTGTGATGCTTAGCCTATTGATACAGTTTCTAGCGTTCAACAACGGAATGCTTAATGGCATGGCTTTTAATCCTTGCAGTTTGGATGGTGAAAGATGATGAATTGTGACATATTGTGATGTTGGAGCTTACACTGATAAAATATTGTTGTATCAGCTGAGAATCAAACCTATGGGATAAAGCATGCAAAAACTGAACCTTAGCTTATTAATTGACATTGCTACAGGAAAACTACCTTTAAATATGGAAATTAGATATACACTAATTTTAGAATGAATGGATATGCACCAGAGAAGTCTGTATATGTGTGATTTTACTTATTCCTGGGAATGCCTTCCTATGTAAATGTTAATATTTCTGTTTGTAACTATATTTCAGATGGATGCAGTTGAATTAGCAGAGGAATTCACACTGGGTATGTCACATACATACTTCACAAGCCATGGCTGTCCTAAATACTTAGTTACAATATGTGATGAGTCATATTTATTATAACAAAAGTATTATGCCCATCATAATATGAAAATGTATTTTATGTTAAATATCTTATTCAAGAAACTGGGCACACATTTACACATGTTACAAAGACGTGTCTGGACCATTTTTCCTCAGGCCTCCGCTGAAAATTGGCTTTGTTCCTAGTCGGACTTTCCCGTATAAACAAATGTTAAATAAAAACAAATAAAAAATAAACATTAGCTTGAGGTTGTATGTGAAACAATAATGAATAAATAGAAATGTTTAGTTATGCAAACATTGATACATTTCTTTAAAGAAACATGTTTAACATTATCATTTTTCTTTAGTTTATAGTCTTGATCAAAACATTGTGAGAAAAAGGATTCTTATACCCTTTATAAAAACATCTTTTGGCTGGGTTCAAACCCTTAATCAGCTCTTTTCTTTATCTAAACTCACTTTACTTATATCTTGTGTGACAGAAATAGGTGAAATTTCTCCGGTCAGTACTGTCCAAAGTGCTGAAGAAAGTGCACTGTTGCTGGAAGGGGGGAGGGAATTGTGCTACATCAGGCACCCTCAACTAAATTGTTCATATTTTTCCTTAGGTAGTGAATCCTGTTTCTGTAATGCCAAGCAGAGAACAAATGCAAATTGAAATGAAAAAAAAAATTACACACAGGATTCAGAAAGTGCAGCATATGCTTTATGTCACTCAAATCACTTCATTTCACCTCATGCACATATCTGGACATCTGTAAGATGCATTCTCTGCAGTAATTACTATCCATGGGGCTGAGTGCCATGCACCAGTAACAACCGTATTTGCTCTACGTAAGGCAGCCCAAATTAAAATTTTCACTTTATTTCCTTAGGTATGTAACCATGTTTGTGTACTACTGCGTAGAGAAAAAAATGGAAAAGGCATTAGAAAAAATATATTATATAGATAAAAGCTGACAGTTAATGAAATGCAATCAATGGTTATATGTAGCAATGATCAGAGCATGAAGTGCATTCAACTGACACATCAGAAATGTACTTTGTGGAACACATTGGAGTTAATGACAAATAATGTAAATGTAGACAGACAAAAGCTCCCATGTTGTTAGCAATAGTGACAAGAACTGTTTTTTAAACAGGAACACAATGTATCATGAAATGTGATTAAATATGTATTCAGACCAACCCCTGTAACATTATCAGTTAAGTGTATTCAAACCATGCATCAGCTGCCTGTCTTGTATAAGCAGTCAGTGGTGCAACAGGTAGCAAGTTTGCATTTGTGGGGAAGGCTTTGAATTCTATTCCCACCCCATATAGTTCTATTACTGACACTGCAGTGCAGTATAAGGGGGGTTGTTGCACTCCTGAGTCTGTTGTCCTTTGGATGAGGCATTAAACTGAGGCTCCCTCTGCTAGACTTGTTGGTAGCTCAGGTGGATGTAAAAGATCCCCAAGCACCTATTGAAAAGAATAAGGAAGTTCCCTGATGCCCTGGCCATATTAACCCTAATAGTCTAAAATGCCACCTTGCGTTTCCCCTGAAAAGAGACTACTGGTCTAGACTGAATGAACCCAGTCAACAAAGGTTAAATGAAATAGATACGCTCACTGCAGTTATACCCTGTGCAACAGAAAAAGCTACCTGAGAGGTGTATTTTCTTCACTGAGTACTATTAAAAGTGCTGACAACTGCTGAATGTTGCGAGGCTGGTGTGTGCTATATAAGGTAGCCTAAACTATATTTTTCATTTTTTTTCCTTAAACTGAAAAAGGTACATTTCATTCTGCCAAGTGGCACGCAAACGCAGAAAGCAATATTTATCAGAAGTATTCACAATATTTTTTTTGGATAACAATTTCAAGGAAAATGAAATGAATCACTGTGTATACCTAACAATGAGCAGAGCTTCTATTGCATTACACTGATACATGCAGCCTTCTCATCTCCATGACACATCAGTACTACCGTGTATGTCTCAAAATATCAGGAGTTTAGCTAATGCCATGGGAATGGAGAAAGTCACAGAACAGCAGGAATGCTTTCTTTTCCCATGCAGCATGCACAATTAATTTTGACATAATTTCAAATTACTTGTTTGTCACCTTGTCAATACTGACCATACTTTGACTTTCCCACATCTTCACATTCATACACCAAAACGAGAGTCGAGATTTATTATGACTTCCCTCAGTAAAATGACCTGGGAAATTGTTCTGAACTCTGCATCAGCTGTACTTGTTTTGTCTGATCTCAATATATTTAATATTATGCCACAGAGATTGTCTGACAGCTTGAATTTCTTTACTCACTACTGTCCATACTGCTGAGGAAAACACAACAATGTCAGTCTTAATTGCTCTGTTGATGTCAGTCCAAATAAAATGTGTCAATTTTTACCTTGGGCAGTTAATTGTCATTCACTGCTACTGACTGCTGCCAGTCGATAAGAGTGCAATGCCAAACAACAGACAAATGGTAAATGGGGAAAAAACTTTTGGAAAGAAGCATTTTAAATGTACAATTATGATGTTTAAGCAACATTGTTGTCTTGCAACAGGAGCCTTTATGGATTTGAAACATCAAACCAGGGTATTAAGAACAATCATTGAAGAGCATTTCCCATATTTGCCACAGAACAGGACACATATTGGTTAGTGGAAAAAGTGTTTACATGTAGTGAAAATGTGATATTCTATCAGACTGCATTGATAGTCCAACAGAAACAAAATATAAAAGTTGTCCTTTCTCATTTGGCAATAAATGTTTGGATGATTTGAATAGTTCCAAAAATTAGGATAACCATATACTCACACAATATTAAAGAGAGATAGTAAACAATGCAGGTATACTCTTCTCTTCTTTCTGGTGTCTTATTCTCTCATCTATGCTTTCTTGAGAGCAATTTTATCTCAGTTTTATTGCATATGTTATCTCTACCAGTTCACAATGTACTTACTTGAATATGAACATTTCTTAGTAAGGAGCAGTAACTGTGGCCATTAAAGCCATCGTTGCTGCACTAACTCAAAGTTTTTTTTTTCAGATGGTTTGATGTCTCTTTTCCCTAACATACCCTCTGTGTCACCGCCAGCCCAGCTATATGGAATTATGTAAATAATTATATGTCATTTTTGAATATTGATATGATTTATACAGAACTGCATGTTATGTACTGAGCTTCTAGAATATAACCACAGTATACTCTGCTGGAACATAGAAGATTAACTTACAAAACTTCAAGAAAATAAATTGAAATTAAGTTATTTACAATGTGCTATAAAAGTTAGTTTCAATGCAGCAAGGAGATGGGATATCTAGATATATAAGATGTTTCTAATGTCTTGATGAGAAGTAATTACTAGGTTTAAAATGTAAAGTGTTTTTTTGCTTTATGACTTCCTAGCAGCTACAATTACTTCTCATCAAGACAATAGAAAAATATTTCTGAGCAAACATCTGAGAGATATGTATTTCTCACACATGGATGTTAAATCCTATTAGTTTCTGGTTTAGCCTGGGAACTGAATGCAGGTGACGAAAAGTGATGTTATCCAGGCTAACCCAGCAGTAAAATGTAATACTGATTTAAGAACTCTCTCGGAGAGAGCCTGTGCATTTTGTATTTAGTCTTGGACCTAGCCAGAACATCTACTCATCATCATCTGGGCTTGCCCGTCTGTAAGACTGAGGGCATAGTATCTCTTTTAGATATAGTTAGGAATATAGTAAAGATGAGTTTAGATATTTTCTGTATTTATTTGAGACTGTCCTGCAATGTTGTTTTAAAATATTTCCTGTGATTTTAAACTCTTGAAGAAACTGCATTTGTTTTCTGAGTATTGTCTTGTTCTTTTATTATTTATTATTAAATATATTTAAACCTATCTTTGTGGCTGATATTTGTGAGACATATTTAAGATCTTAGTGTACTTGCATATGTATTTGGTGATGCTGTACAGGCCACTCCTAAATAGCCTTGCTCTTGGTCAGACTACCATTTGGATAATAGTAACATTACACAGTAGGATTGGACACCATTTGTAATGTCCTTATAGTAGTTTATAAGTAGGGGTTGGTGGCAGTGGAAACTATCTTATAGTCTGGGCAGAAGGGGGTGTGATGACTGTGCCCTGGCCCAGCAATCAAGCAACTTCAATCATGACCACTAACACCAGTGAGAGGCGTCCACATTGGGAAGGATAACAACTGCACACACAGTAAAGTACAATTTCCCTTAAGAGCACACAGAGATCACAGTCAGTCTGGAGCTAGTTTCTCCCTTTCTCTCCAGATCCCCAATAAGACTCCCCGCTGGCACAGCTATACAGTGGGGTCCTTAGCCAGGGTCCCAAGCCAAGTCCTCCTAGCACTCTCTCTGTCCAGCCAGTGTTTCATGTTCCTGCCCAAGTAGCTCACACATATAGACACTTTGAGATATTATTTATATACAACCACACAGACACTCCTGGGGAAGACTAGCACAGGTTCACTAGCTATGCCCCTTGTGTCCAGGCTTTAAGGTAGTAATCACTGTCACCAGGACCCTTACTTATCAGCTACTAAAAAGGCCCTTAGCAAAGGGTGTCCAATTATTACTGTGGAATATTATTATCCAATTAGTAAGTGTGACCAGAACTTTTTAATGCTTATTGGAGTGGCTTGGCCAGTATCACTATATACATGCAATGTACTCTAGAGCTTAAATTATCTCTACACAAAAAAGCCACAGTTGGAAGGTTTAAAAATATTTAATAATAAACAATAAAGAACACAAGACAATACTTCTTACTACACAGTGATAGTCAAGAGTTCAGAGATCACAGGAAAATGCTTAAAATAATACAGTAGAATAGTTCTGACATCAATAGAGAAAAACAGCTAGACTAAGCTTACTATTTTCTATCTATTCATTAGGAGAAACACTAAAGTCTAAGATCCTACTTACAGACAGAGCAAAGCAAGTGCTGGTGAGTGGTCAGTTCTCAAGACAAATCCAAAATGCTCTGATTCTCCCTCAACCTCTCTCTCTCTGTTCTTAAATTGATAACACAGTGCCACTGACTCATTTCAGATTACATCATTATTCTCTGTTTCCCAGGTTAACAAAAACTCAGAGTTTAACAGCCCTTTTGATCTTGCAACTGGTCAGGAAGCCAGAGAAATAAAATACTTTATACATGTAAATTCTAGCCATTAACTCTGGTCTCCAAACAACAGGAAGAATTCCTTCATTCAGACATATTGGCCCTGAGTTTTGAGAGCAAACAATTATACAATACTTGACGTATCAGCTTTCCTCCAGCAGAGTGCAATGTGGTTACATTTTTGAAGTTCAACATTTACTATCGTTTTCTTACATTTAAGAGAACAAGCATGTGGCTTACATTAAAATTTACAAATGACAGAATTATCTACAAAATCCTATCTAGCTAGGCTGGCAGCCTTTACAGGATGCATAGCTAGTAAACTAGTAAACCTGTGCCAGCCTTCCCTAGGTGTGTGTGTGTGTGTGTGTGTGTGTGTGTGTGTGTGTGTGTGTTTGTATATAAATCAATCAAATCTCAAAGTGTGTGTGTGTGTGTGTGTGTGTGTGTGTGTGTGTGTGTGTGTGTGTGTGTGTGTGTGTGTGTGTGTGAGCTACTTGGGCAGGGACATGAAGCACTGGTTGGACAGAGAGGGTGCTGGAGGTCTTGGCCTGGCCCATCAGCTGAGATCTTAACCCTATAGCTGTGCCAGTTGGGAGACTTATTGGGGATATGGAGAAGGAGGAAAAAACAGCTCCAGACTGACTGTGATCTCTGTGTGCTCTTAAGGGAAATTGCACTTTATTGTACATGTACTTTTCATTCTCCCATTGTGTACATCTCTCACTGTTGCCAGTGGTGAAGATTGAGACTCTTTGATTACTGGCCCAGTGGTTGGGTGTCACACCCCCAATAAGTGTATATCGCAGAGGAGTGATTGTAAAACTCTGATTATTTCTGCAGTTAGACTAATCATAACAACATGCAAGCCACTAGCATGTAACACTTCTCAGTGCTTTTACTTGCAATGCTAGGGCATGTGCTTATAATTGTGCAGCTCATTACACCATATTTATCTTCCCTACACTTTAATGCAGATTGTAGTATTCAGGAATGCTAATGTTTTAACATCCCATTTGCATACTCACAGTGCTCACAGGTCCGAAGTTGCACTGTATAAAGGTAATTGTGTAGTTAATGCATTTGTATTGTAGTCAAAAGACTGCTTGGATCCAGAGTGCTTGATACTGATAAATAAAATGACTTTTAGAGAATTATCTACGTTGTAAACCTTTTGTTGATGCATGCTACTATTTCTTACATAATGCTTTTATTGTAACATTAAAGGTTGAATTACAATGCTTGTTCCTAACCATTTTTAATCTTAATGTTTTTTTTTTCATCCCCTTACATTTTGGGATAGCCCAGGTATATCAGTTGTGTCTACATTACAAAATGTATAATATAAAATGCTACCAGACCTATATTTTGTAAGTGATTTTTAATTATTAAACAGTGTAAGAAACTTCTCTGTATGGAAGATTTTCAGTCTATATATTTCTAGTTAATCACTGTATATTAATCAGATCAGACAATAGTAGTAGAAGTAGTGAACTTAAACTCATCTTAAGTCAAAACAAAAGAAAACAAAAAATAATAATAGAAACTGTATAATTGTACAGCATTACTATGTATTCAAAAGTAATCCAAGCAAGGCAGGCAGTCTGTTTCCAGTCGAAAATCCTTTATTAAGTATACTTTCTGCATTACTGAACTATTATAGATTGGTGTTGATAATTCATTTAGAACTTTTTTGTGGGGGGGGATATCTCATACAGGGATATGACACTCAACAAGAAAAGTGTACCCTGCAAGCTACCATGCACTGATTAAGAAAAATGATGTCATTATCCAGGCCTTACATCACTATGGAGATTTTCTTTAGGGAGATGCAGATTTGACCAATCTACCTGAGGAAGGATATGGCAGCAGGTGGTCAATGACATCGTTGTTGTTTGAGAGCATAGGAGAAGTAATCCCAGATACAGCACTTGGCAAGTGATAGTATAACCTCTGCCCCACGGAGGGCAGCTGCAGTTGTCTAGGAACAGGTGGCTATGGGAGGTGGTCCTGCTATTTAACCACCCCTAAAGGAAACAGAAGAGATCTTGTCCACTGTCACAGATCCAGATAGCTCTGCAAATAGTTCACACAGAATCTTTGATGTTGATGCTGATGTGGATGACACACCCTGAGTTCTCTCATATATATATCCAATGATAATTGTCAGTCAGATGACACAGTAATAGAGATATAGAGGAGTTCTCTACATTTTTGTATGAAAACATTCTTAATTTACACATCTAAAGGTGATTGTTCTCTTTTTCTTGTTTCATTTATATTGTGATACTTATCAGCCTTCTTTTCTTTCCCTTCCTTATTTATGAGGACAACTGGATTGCAGGCTGCCAACTCACCTGCACATGGTAAGAATACATTTGATTATTATTATTGTATATATGGTAGATTAAGGTCTAAATCATGCTAAAATTTGATTTGATTAGCATCTATTAGAGTTCAACATACTTTTTGTATATGAAAAATATGTGATCAATTTTATTTTCTGTTTCTCCTTTTGTAGTGTTTATTGATTGGTTTTATAGGGCATCATGAGACTGGCAATGTGGAAATCCTACCATCCGATTTCAGAGTATTGGTAGCCTCTGATGATGATGATGATGATGATGATGATGATGATGATGACAATGATAGCAGTGAAGATGCACAGTATGGCTGTGCAGAGGATCAGCCTGACCCAGAGGTTGTGGTTCCCACAACCTCTGCCCATATTTTGAAAACAGTATGCCTACTCATTCCAATGGCATAGCGATCTCTGATATAGAATAGGTTGAGGGTGACATAGTTGATTAGAGTAATGTGGTTACTACATTTGCAGAGATGATACCTTCTCTCTGTAGCCATTGTAAGGGAGAGGTGCCACACAGAGGGGTTGGTAGGTGTGTTCAGAGGAGGCCCACTTCCCACTCTCCTCTTGATGCTGGTGTATCATTGGGTGCCATCTGACATATGTGTTGGGCCATAGTGAAGGCACAGACATGTTCCACAAGGGCCCCTGAAGAGACAGTGTGAGTACTAAATGTCAGTCATATTGACATGCACGATTCCCTGAACCATGTGGGTGACTCCCTGGACAAGATGAATGACACACTGGATTGGGCAGTGTCTGTGATAGACATTTGTTAGGGGAGGGAAGACATCCATATGGTCCGAAGCTCCTACATCTTCTGGTGTTAGTAGACATGGTGATGCAAGACCCCATTCCCATAGTAACACTACTTCCATTGCTCCATTAGTGATTATGATGTCCACACCAAGACATGATAAGCCACATGGTTGTGGTCCTGGACATATTTATGAGGATATTTCATCCATCAGATGCCACTCACAATCAGGTAACACCCCAAATTCTAGCCACTAGCAGTTCAACACCTGACAAAGGTTGTTCTTGTGCTTGGGGGCAGCAATGTAGAACTGACTACTCTGCACAGCTTGTACCTGTCCAATATGCTAGGGTGCAGTGCTAGCACAGTGCCTGATTAATTTCATACAGACACAAACACATTAAAAAAACTCACTGTCCCATACCATCTCACACATGTGCAAGCTATCTGAATAGTACTTTTGAGTGTTATAGATCTGTTGTTACTGGCCCTTAACACTATATACTCTGATAGATACATGTGTGTCTTACTTGTACACCCTCATTTCTGTGGTGTCAGCCTTGTCTTCTTGTCCCCACCTCACTCACTCACCCTGTGCAAATGGTGATGACTGTGCCCTGTCCTTTCTACATGTCTTTGTGACTTTGGATACCATATATGTCTGATACACACATTGGATTGTTCATGCTTGCTTACTCACAAGCTTGCATTTATCAATTTTTATTACAGAAAAAAAGGTTTTTAATTTCTTGTTCCTTCTCATTTGTGAGTGATTGCTTATATAATTGTTGAACCTGATTGTATTTCAGTTAGTACTGTAAGTAAAGAAGTGGAAGCATGAGTTACTTCAGACTTGCTTCTTAGTATAGTTGTACAAATGATGGTATAATTGACCTGTTGCATGTTCTATAGATCATGGTCAATTTAAATGCTTGATGCACAGTATTGGTTCTAATATGTAATTGTGTATTGTAAAAATCTGGCATTGGAAATATTTCTGACTTAACTGTACACCTCAGACAAATGCTCTGCCTAGAGGCATATACTTATTTCCATTTTTTTCTTTGCAGGTTCCACAATTATCTTGTTATTACATCAGGTAACAGTTGTGCCCTTGGTGGTCAGTCCTGTAAAACACAGCCACAACATGCTTAAATGAAGATTGTGGAGTTTGACAGGTATCAGTTTTCCTGTTTGTATGTGCATGGGATCTTAGGCTGTGACCTAGGTAGTGAGTATGTGTACTATACTTCACCACTTAGGTAGAGCCAGGACATACTGTGCAGGCCTCTATCTGTCAGCACCATCTGCAGCTAGTGGTTCTTATTTGGATCTACTGCTGTTGCTGTCACTGCCTGTGGTCCTTTTTAAATTGTGTTTCTGTCCCTTACTGTCCTTGTTAAAGCTGTTTGCTGAGAACTGTATTGTGTATCATGGCAGAAACTGTAAGAATTTCAGCAGAGGTGCCTGGGGCATACTGCAGTGCACCTCCTGATGTGTCTAGACACTGGAACCTTGATTAAAGCAATCCAAACACATGTTCTATAATATTCCTTGTTTGCGCCTGTGTCCCGTTGTATCCTTGATCAGTGGAGTCGTGTGGGTTTCTCATGGGTATCATGAGCCAGGGCTCAAGTGCATAACTTGCATCCCCTACAAGATTGTCTTGAGGAATATCACCCCTAGCAAACCTGGTGTACAGCTCACAGGTTTGTCATATGTGTGAATTGTGGAAACTGCCTGGCTTACCTGTACAGACACTGAGCATTACAGACAACCTTACAGTTTATTGAGCGGAAACCTTTTCTGTTCATGTATCTCCTTCCCTGTTCCCCAGGTGGGGATTTTACTTATATGTGTGTGCAGTCTATGGCCCCCAACACTTCAGTAAATTCTGCTTCTGTAAGGACGTCCTGCATGGTTATTGCTCTGTAAAGAGTGTGTGAGAAACAGAGATGATCCCTTGAATGTAGCAGCACTGCATTTAAAAACTGATGTAATATTTTAGTGTCTGATGCCAGTGATACACTTAATATACCTCCTGTGGGTCTCTGCAAAGTATCAGTAGCTAGTATATGTATTGGTAAACATACCTTTGTTTCCACTGGGATGGGTTCTCCACAGTTTCTCTGGAGCCTGAAGTGAGTGAGAAAGAGGTTGCACAGCTCCTGCAGTGTTTCCCTGTCCAAACTGTATCTCTCTGCATTTTCTGTCTCATGCAGTCCATGATAAGTCAAATGGGATCTAAACACCCTTTATCTTTTTGTACAAGGTCTGAAACATGCAGCATAATAATAGCAGCAGGAACCCCTAATGTGCCTTTTTTTTTTAAGTGCAATTGTGCCGTATTTCAAAGAATGTTGTTGTACAGGGCAAAAGGGCAAAAGGGCAAAAGCCTACACAAAGTGTGCATTATGTGCATTATATATATATACATATATATATATATATATATATATATATATATATATATATATATATATATATATATATATATATATATATATATATATATATACATACATATATATATATATATATATATATATATATATATGTGTATATATATGTATATATATATATATATATATATATATATATATATATATATATACATATATATATATGTGTGTGTGTGTGGTGTGTGTGTATATATATATATATATATATATATATATATATATATATATATATATATTGTGCCCCACCATTAGAGTGTGTGGGTGGCCCCCCCTAAAATCTTGTGTCTTGATGTAATGAAGTTAGTTGAAATGGGAGTTCGATGAAATGAGAGTTGGTGAATAGAAGTAGACCCATGTATATGCATATAGTTATAGCTATAGATATGCATACACCTATATAATTATCTATCTGTCTATGTATGTATGTATGCATCTATCTATCTGTTTGTGAGTTACTGGCTTTTGGTCAAAAAGTCATTTTGTCAAACCAAGTGAAGGCCAGTACAGCTGATACAGGATTAGCTGATTGAACCTCACCAGCTTTTTTATTGTATGGGACTACAAAACAGCATGGATTGGTGATTTTACCCTTTACACTGTTGTGCAATCTTGTCGTTGATATACATAATTAGTAGGGCATGCGGGGGAGGGGGTGGCTAGCTATCCTGCATAAAGCATGTTTCTTTTCTGTATTTGTTCTTTTGTTATATGGAGGTTAGGCTATGTGGGTTCAATGCCATGACTTTTGCCTAACTGTGAGTTCAGTATTAAGCCATAGATCTCTCTCTCTCTCTCTATAAATACATATATATATATATATATATATATATATATATATATATATATATATATATATATATATATATATATATATATATATATATATATATATATGTATAAGACCTATAGCTATCTATCTGTGTCTATACAAATCTCTCTCTCTCTCTCTCTCTGTATATATATATATATATATATATATATATATATATATATATATATATATATATAGGTATATGTATATGTATGCACATGGATATCTATATCTATGTCTATAAAAACGATATTGCTGTTGTAATGGAACATTCACAAAAGAAAGTTACAGCATTTAAAATATCTTCAAAGACCATCATTATACCTCAGTGTTGAAATGTAAAAACAAAAAATGGGACAGAGGTTGTTAGCATCATAGCACTACCGACATGGATAAGATGTATTTTAAGATCTATACTGACATGGCTGTTCATTAGAGGACCCAAGCAAAGCAGCGACATTCTGCATTACACTTTATAGTAGAAGTAGGTTAAAGTATTTTAAAATAATTCTAGAAAACAGTATTTCGCATTGTAATTCATTCTGACTTCATCTGATTTGCATTTTATCACACAGGATACAAAAATAGCACTTTTCTGTGACAATAAGCTGTACTAAAATTGTACAACTGTAACTCAGTGGCTGAGGCTGTGACATTTGACAGGATTCCAGGATTCCATGTGGAACTGGCAGTTAGCAGAACTGACTAATGCTCTGCAGTAATAACGACTGCTTCCTGTGCCTAGCTGCAGGGTTTAATTCCGTCCACCTTTATACCCTTCTGTATGATTCTGAACAAGTCATTTAAATCAATACTCACTGGACTTTCTACATTTAACAATTAAGTAAAGCAAAACCTGTGACATTTTGCACTGTACTTTAAACAAGGAAAAGTATCATTGAAAATTACAAATAAATAAATGCATACATAAATAAAATAAAAATAAACAGACAAAATGGGATTCACACACAGTTTACACACTGTTGTCAGTACAGTGTTATTAAAAAAGTAGTTGTGCATCTGAGACAGCATGTATTATTATCATTTTCTATCAATTGTGTGAATGACAAGCTGTCTGCATGTATGCTGCTGAAAATCAGATTGTTGTTTGCACATTGTCAAGTGTATGGGGTTGTCGAAAAAACTTATGCGAATGCAGTAGTGTATTCGCATACGTGTGTCCAACAAACTGTACGGAGATCGTGGTACAGTGGGGATTGGAAATTCATCCATATCTCCACTGTAGTCCGATCTTGGAGTTGGAATATATTATTTGCAGGGGGTGCAGGGGGGCTTGCCCCTCCCCCCTGCAAAAACGTGATATGTCATATAGGAGTTTAATTTAAATCCGCTCCCATACGAATAACGTGATGTTTTCTGTGACAATGTCGACTCAAATGTGTCAATCAATTGAGCCAACATTGTGTATGAGTCAAGATTCCAGGTTCGGTGGTTTATTTCGATATTGCGAATGGCAAATATTTTGCCTTTCGCAGTCGTGATAGTAAACCTATCATTACACCATCACACAATAATGCATTAAAGAAAAGAAAAGGGAAGATTAGTCATTGGTGAAATCGGGAGTAAGCAGGGGGTGTTCCCATCTCAAACTCACCAATGTATGGAGCATGGGCAGCAGCACAGACTCTACATGGTACCCTATAGGGCAAAGAGTTGTACAGACCAACCACTTTGGGCATCTTCTGTGTTATGCAGTATCCTAAAGATAGGAGAACATGGATCACAGACTGCACACCATGGCAGGGCTAGCCACTTGATGGTGTAAAATATGGCTTTAGGTGATTCTGCCATTTTGACTAATGTTGCCAAATGGACATGGGTAGTTACCGGTGATAAGTGGGTTGAGGACCTGGCCTACTCCGACCTACACCAGAGACCCATGCTAATGGTGGGAGGGGTATATGTGCCCCTATTGGCCAGTGTGTGCCTGCTAATGGTGGGAACAGTATATGTGCCCCTACTGGCCAGTTTGTGCCTGCTATAAAGCCCAGCAGCCCTGTGTCAATAAGCTACTGCCAAGCCGTCTCTAGTTGCCCATCCTGGGTTACCTGGGATAGCTCTGTTGAGTGAAAGCTGGACATAAAACAATCAACCTGGCAAACATGAACTGAGAATTGTTATGCTTAATGTAGGTTCACTGACAGGACGCAGCTTGGAAGTGGATGACATGAAGGTATGGAGGAGGCTGGACATCCTATGTATCCAAGAGACAAGACAGAAGGCCAGTGCAGCAAAGTCACTTGACTTGGGTCCAGACTCTTCTACTCAGGAGGGGGACAGGATAGAAATGGTGTTTTGATTGTGATGAAAGAGATGCTTCAGAAGGCAGTGAGGGATATCATCAGAATTAATGACAGACTCATGGCAATCAGACTCCACTGCAGTGATAGAGCAGTATTCATAATCTCAGCCTATGTCCCACGGCAGGATTGTGATTGTGAAGAAAGGAGTGCATTCAAACAGCATTTGCAGGACCTACTAGATAAAGCAGGACAACATGAATTGGTGTTGATAATGGGTGACTTGAATGCGCATATCAGGACAGATAGAATAGGATATGAGGATTTCCTAGGTCCATATGGGTGGGGCAACAGGAATAAAGAAGGAGAAGCCAACACATGTTTCAGAAAGAGAGACAGTCACAAGATCACATACAAGAGTAGCCAACATGCCACTCAGGTAGACTTCCTCCTAGTAAGGAAAAGACACTCAGGTAGAATCCATGATTGCAAAGTCATCCCCAGTAAAACAGTTGGCACACAGCATAAACCATTAGTTGCCACAATCAGCTGCAAGCAGTGGTCAGATAAGGCTATAAGGTCAACAGAGACCAGGTTGAAGACCTGGAAGTTGACTG
Organism: Protopterus annectens; assembly: GCF_019279795.1. Lineage (NCBI taxonomy): Eukaryota > Metazoa > Chordata > Ceratodontiformes > Protopteridae > Protopterus > Protopterus annectens. Next base: position 1,883,003,118 of record NC_056728.1, on the reverse strand, counting down.
GAGAGAAAGTACAGCAGTTCAAAGAATTACTCAGGGCTCTAACACCCCAAGAAGAGAAGGAAATAGGGGGAGTTGAACAAGAATGGCAGCGCCTAAGAAGAACATGCATTAGGACTACAGAAAAGATATGTGGCTGAGCCAGGTAAGGAACTAAGGTACATAAGGAAAGCTAGTGGTGGAATGCAGAAGTCCAGGAAGTCATCAAACGAAAGAAGGAGTACAGGAAGAAGTGGGAGATAGAAAAGACTGACCAGGCTAGGAAGGCCTACTGGTTAGCTAACAAAGAAACTAAGAAAGGAGTTGCAAAAGCAAAGTGCATCAGAGGCACTGTACCAACTTCTGGAAAGTGACTCAGTAAGTGGCACAAAGAAACTATATCGGGTTGCAAGGCAAAGATACAAAGATGAAAAATATTGTCAGACACCCTTCATAAGGGATGCCAGCAATAACCTGCTCACCAGTCCACAGAACATCAAAGGCAGATGGGAGGAGTATTTTAGCAGCTTCTGGATGAAGAAAACTCCATAGAAGTTGTACTGCCCAGAAACAGCCTACAATGAGAGACAAAGAGGAGCCACCCTAGAAGAAGTAAGGTTACAGCAGATACGATGATGCTGGGTGAGATAGAGGAAAAATGGCTTCTGAGGGTATTTATAGCAGCGTGGAGAGAAAGGTGTATTCCAGATGACTGTAGAATAAGCATACTCATGCCAGTGTGTACAAGAACAAAGGGGACATCCACAACTGTGGGCAGTACAGAGTCATCAAACTCCTATCACATTCCATGAAAGTTCTGGAGTGGGTGACTGATAAATGGATATGTAGAGTGGTAGAATGTAATATGGGAGATGAGCAGTTCTGATTCAGATCAGGATGCAGCACAACTGACTCGATGTTTGCAGTGGGATAGATACATGAGGAGAAGCTTGAGATCAGAAGGGAGTCCAAATGGGCATTCCTAGACTTGGAAAAAGCATATGACAAGGTCCCAAGAAAGCTGATCTGGGCAGTAGTGTGGTGGTTTGAAGTCCCAGAAACACTGGTAGAATTAGTACAGGCTATGTACAAGGACTGAATGACTCAAGTACGAACAGTGTTCTGCCTCACAGAGGGGTTCTCAGTGGGAGTCGGTGTACACCAGGGTTCAGCTCTGAACCCACTGCTGTTCAAACTGGTGATGGACTACATTAGCAAACAAGTCGCAGGGGACAGATCAACAAAGTTGCTGTATGCAGACAATGTGGCATTACAGGCAGACTCTGAGCAAGAACTTCAGCAAACTATAGGAGAATGTAATGCAAAACTGAAGGCACATGTGATGAAACTAAGCACAGATAATACAGTGGTAAAGGCAGCAGATTGGGGAAATCAGAAGACGCTGAGAATAGAGATAGAAGGGAAGATAGTGGCACAGCTAAACAGCTTCAAGTATCTGGGAGGAGTAGATGAGGAGAAGGGTAGTCTGAATGAAGAGGTCAAAGATAGAATCAGAGGGGCTGCAACCAACTGGAATAGAGTATCAGGTGTAGTCTATGACAGAAGAATGCCAAAGAAGCTGAAAAGTAAGCTGTAGAAGACAGTGGTGCGACCAGTACTATTGTATGGTACAGAAACCTGGGTAGTAAAGGCAGAACAGTTGAAAAACTACAGGTGATGGAAATTAAGTGCCTGAGAAGGGTGGTAGGATGCACACTGTGGGACAGACGAAGAAATGAGGACATAAGAGCAGACGCCAAAGTAGCTCCAATTGCAGATAAGATCAAAGAGAACAGATTACAGTGGTTTGGGCACATGTGCAGAAAAGCAGAAGACAACCTGGTGAGGAAGATTTTGGATAGGCAGGAAGAAGGCAAGAGGAAGCAAGGGCATCCAGCAAAGATGTAGATGGATTGTGTGAAAGAAGATCTGCGACAGTCAGGCATGAGTGTTGAAGAAGGCAGCAGTGTGGCACTGAATCGAGGGAGTTAGCAACAGTTAACACAATACCCCAACCCCATATAGAAAAATATGGGAAAAAGAGGGCTGATGATGATGATGATGAATATTTAGAAGTGTCTGTGGATGACAATTAGCAAGTGTAATATTGCAGTAAAAAATGTAACACAAATTGTTAGCAATGTTGTCTTTTTCTCTAGTATTCTGTACCAGAAAGCCTTATTTTGAGTTTTTTTTGTTTGTTGTTTGTTTGGTGTGAGTTGAGCCTTAACTGGAGCTGTGACATTTTGATTTGCATTATGAGTGAGTAGAATGAGCACAGTACTTTGAAATAGTAGCGTTTTGGCACTGTTGTACTTTTCTGGTTAGATCTATCACTTTCTGCTTCACTTTATTATTGGAAATAGAGAATGAATGTAATTGCTGCACTAACCATGCACATCTGAAACTTAATTTATTCACTGACATCATTCATAAAGGTTAGTTATAAGTAGGTGATGAAAGAAATCAGCAATTAAAATAATTGATAAGAGAGGTCAATGCTACATATCATTAACTACCTTCATTCATTAAGTTTGGTAGTAGTAATGCAAATTTTTGGTCAGTTATTGAATATGGTTCTTCATTAAAAATAAATCTGTCTACTCTGCATGTTAATTATTTACATTTTAATTCATCTAAATGCAGAATACAGAACTTTTCTTCTTTAGGGTGGGCTGTTGCTGTGGTTAGTTACTAATGTAGTTACTGTATTATTGAATTTAATGAACACATGAACTTGTAGCATTTTTCAAAAAGAAATATGTCTAATATGCATCTTAATAAGGCTGAAAGATGCACTCTTTAGAAATCAGCTGTTAAGACCTACTTAAAAATGAATCATGAGCTGCATTTGGCCCATGCATTCAGCACTGCATTAATCATGTTTATGATCTTTTGCCTCTGAATGGTGTCCTATCTGAAAAGGGTTTGTATACCTCCCCAGTTTATCTAAATAACTCACTCGCTAACTGACTAACACATTAACAAAAAACAAACAGGCAAAGAAACAAGCAAACAAAGAAAATACTAGATGGATGCCATTACAGGAAAGGGACTTGGAAAACAAATGTAGTGAAACAGTATCTGGCGGGTGACAATGATGAAGCCTAGTTGATAATGACAAAGGGTTCCGGAGAGTAAGTAGAGAAGAATGGAGAGGTAGTTTTGTGTAAGTTATTCAAAACTATATGCACTCAAAGGTGGGAGTCAGTTTTGTTAACATGTTTCAAGATTCAAAATGTGAGCTAGGCTAGAGGCGTACAGCAGAAAGATGCACCAAACTGAACAGAGGGGTATGGATATGAACTATCTTATGTTTTGAATAAAGCTGTGTTACATCAAAATCTCTCATGTCAAGCAAGAATAGCAGAGTAAGGGAACCACAAATGAGGAGGACCTGTGAAGATTAGGAGTATGTGATGAACATGTTCATTAACAATCTAAAAGGGAATAACATAGATATAGGAAAAGATGCCATTTTGCCAGTGCTGTAGCACTTGCCTTTGGGATTCTCTGTCTTTCTGTACTTGCAGGCATCACCAGAGGTTGTTGCAAGGGTGCACCAAGAATGGAAAGGGGATTTCAAGCAATGAAGCAAGAACAATGAGAAGAAAGAAAGGAATAGAATCTTCTTAAATGACTGAGCTAAAGTAAAAATATGTAGGTACTGAAAATAATACAGCAAGAAGTGCATAACCACAATAAGGAGGAAAATAAAATGATAAAAATGACAAAACAATAACAACATACAGTAAAATGCTGCACAAGCCATGCTTTGTATCCTGCATATTTTTGGTGTTAACTGTTTTGTGGCTTGTTATAGGAAGTGCATTATCTGGTATAAGAAGTCCTTGCACTTTGAAAACTAAAGTTTAGTCTTTACTCTTTTAAAGCATCTTTTTTGTGTGTGTGTTGGGGGGGACCCCGCACTCATTCTACTTTCATATAACAAGGGGAAATTGTTATACCTTGGAGAAAGGGAAACACTCCGCAATACCATCATTTTGATACTTGCGTATTTCCCCCTATTTGCACTTTCTTTTTTTTCTGACTTAAGTATCACAATTACTGCCAGCAGGCTTTCAACATGCACCACAGTTTTTGCTTCAATACAAATACAATGGCACATTGCAAACTGCCGTTACATTTCTCATGCTTGTTTTTTTTTTCTCTTATAAATAATTTTAATATTTTTTTCTCTAGTACAAGGGGAAATAGTCCCCGCAGTGGTGGTGCTGCGGTAGCATTGTCACCTCACAGTAAGACGCTGTCCGGCTTGATTCTCAGCAGGAGCGTCTTCTGCGTGGAGACATGCGTGAATGGGCGTACCTTCGTTGAAGGTTGTGCGTCAGGCCTGGCAAGCCGGTACGTAAAAATCAACTGCCAATCATTAGCGGACCGGAGTTCCGCTGTGGCGACCCCTAACTGGGAAAATCCAAAAGACACAAACAAACAAGGGGAAATAGTGGTCCTTCAATGAAAACTAAATCAAATAAAACTGATCACATAAAACTGCATTCCTTGATATGACAATTATGTGAAAAAGATAATAACAAAATATTACAAAGACACAATCAAGCAAACATTATTAACTCCCTCATGCCTTTCAAGGGGTAAGACAAAAAAAAATCACAAGCAATATATAGAGAATAGCAACTTCTTAAAATCAAAACAGCTGATCATGAAATCAGTGCAATTAGCCTGCTATAGTGGAATAGAGGAATAAATCCCTGACTACTACCTGGGTAGTTTGAGTGTGGCTTGTGGTTATGGTACGTGATAGAACTGGAAAGGGATGATGGGCTTGCAATCTTGAATATTTGTACAGTCTGTTGTTCACTTCTGCATAACCTCAGAGAAAGAGTAGTAATGCAAATGCATAACCAACAATAACTTGGGCCTTTATTGCTAGAGCTGAAAGAATGTGGTCATGTGGGAAAGGCACTGTAGGCTCAGAAGGCAACATGGATCTTTCATTCCTTCCTATATAGGAGAGGTTAGGAACATCATAGACACCCTCATACCTTGGATGCCATTAATGGGCACAAGCAACCTTCATTGTCGTATCAATTACAGCCCTTCTGGTTGGCTATCACCACTATTTTAGGGAATGTACAGGCTCAGTTGCAGTACAGTAAGGCTTAATGGTCAACAGAGACATGGGCAAAAAGAACATAGAAAGAAAATGAATCAGTGCAGTGAATCAGCTCAAACAACACTGTATCCTAAAGACAAAACATGGCATAGAAAATTGTATCTTAAAAGCCTCTCAGTGCACAGTATAAAAACAATAATTCAGTATAACAAATAACAACAATAAGAAATAAATAGTGACTAGTATATTGTGAGACAATCCCTAAAATATGTCCTCTGGAACAAAATTATCCTCTTTCAAAGTTAAGAGATTCCTGAGATCTTAAGATAGTTGGTGGGATTCAATAAAGCCTACATGGTGGTTTTCCACTGTGTGTGTATTGAGGTGCGATGTGCACATGGGAGCAGAAACTTTTAAATTCAGTAAGCACTGTGTAGTGGCAAACATTTCCACGCAAACAAGTTAAACACTGTGACATGCTAATTACTGCATAAGCAGCTGAATTGCAAGCTAATCAACCAAGGCAACATGTTGGAGCTATTCAACAAGCTATAAAGCAACAGTGTAGACTATGTGTGGGTGTTCCCCGTGAATACCAAAACGTTTGGAATATAGACATGGAAAGGAGTCTACATGGACAGAATAATAGGTAAAATGTGTGAGATTTGTACAGAACTAGCCTTAACATATCACAGTAGGCTATAATGGATGCAACAAAAGGAGAGTAACAATAACAGCATACTGTGAATCTTTTTTGTGCAATAGCACAAAATCAGCTTTGATCCCCCACCTCCAAATGAACAATACACTTGTAAGTAATGCAGACAAAAGTGCAAAACTATGTGCTAATCAAAATAATTATAAAAAACATTAAACAGACTATTCATAGTTACATGTCAACATATTCAATATGTAGCTGACAAAATACAGACATACCATCTTAAAATCAGTACTCTGTGTCCAAAAGATAAGAAGTTTGGATCCCCTTCATTTTTCCTAGCTGCACAGTTGCCTTTTGGTGTAGATTCAGGGGAATTTCAGTACGGTGAAGGTACAAATGAGGTCTGAACTCATTAGAATTGCTGAATCCTAAAGAAATGGATGTGTGTAGGAATGTAAACATAGTGCAAGCACTCCCTCAGTGTTTGTGTTTATTAGATGGCAACTTTGATTGCTTACAACACGGGGGTATGTCAGGTTAGACTTACAAATTGATACATGTACATCTGTCAAGGTTGGAAATGCAAGTAAGTAGTGCACAATTCACAGGTTCTGTTTCATTAACATTCATAGCTTCATAGGTTCATAGGCTGGTACTAGGCTATCGGCCCTAGGGCCTATACAAGCCTAGCCCTAACAATTCCCTGGCTATTTCTTCCCACAGTATTTACTTCCATGGACCCCTGTCTAGCAGGGTGACTGACATGATCCCCAGAGTGAATTTCCTGTCTATTCCAGAGTCTGGGGAGTCTCTGGGTCAGGAACCTATCCCTCCAGCATGTTTTGTTCATTGTTATGACAAGGTTTAAATCCCTGGAGTGTGTGCCTCTGAGGGATTGGGATTTCTTTTATTGTAGCATGTCCAACAGCTCTGGGTTTGACATGGCCTTGTATGTTAAGCAGAGATTGCCTCTGAGTAGGCGATATGCAACAGAGTTCAGGTGGAGTTTTTTAGACAGTCGACACAGGGCATCTGCTTTAGGCCTGTAATTCCTTTAGTGAGGTATTTCTGTGGCCTTTCCAATCATTGCAGATGTCTTGAGAGGTAGATACTAAATGAGGCATTGTATTCTATAATGGGTTTAATGAGGGATGAGTACAGTGGGACAATGACCTCCTTTTTTTCTGGATGAAAAGCCCTTAGTGATGAGGTGTGCCACAAAGAAGGATTTCCTAACTGTTGTGGTGATGTGGTTATCGAAGGTGAGACCACTGTCCACCTGTGTCCCTAAGTCTTTTATCACACTTTCGGTGTTATTGTACTGCCACCTATGTGGAAATTCACAGGTACATGTTTTTTTCCCAAAGGGGATAACTATACATTTCTTGGCATTGAGCTTGAGCCCATGGCTCTGGCACCAAGCATTTGTTTCTGTAAGGCTCTTTTGTACAATACCCACATCATTTGGGGATTCAATAATGGCTCCCAGTTTGAAGTCATCTTACTAACTTTGTTAGCCAAAGTCCCTTAGTGTTGGCCTGTACTTCAGAGAAGTAGACGCCAAACAAGAGCGGTCCCAGAACTGAACTCTGAGGTACTCCACTTGTCACTTGTATGTCTTCAACCTCCTCTTCATTTGTGTGCAAATTGTGTTTCTCTGTCATTTTTTTTACTATTATTAATTTTATTGTTTTTTGGCCATAGTGTGATGTGGCACTTAGATCAATCATGGGCAATGGAGGAATAATTGAAGGTTTGGCTATGCTTGTCTTATTTGGACAGCATTGCATGATGGGCCAAAGGGAGACCTTAAGGATGAGTAGTACATAAGGGAATGTCATGTAAGTCTTCCAGTGGCAGCATTGCTAAACTCTGACAGATAGTATTGAGTCTGTGGAATACACCTGCTGCTTAAATGACTCTGTGGCAGCAGGTGTTAATTCAGTGATACATTTCTTTTTGCTGCCAGATGGTACTGATTTTGAATACAGCTGTATCTAATACTTTTAAGTACTTTTGCTTTACCGTTGGTGCGTGTTGGTGCACAATGCACAGCATCATGTAATAATCCATTAAAGAAAAGAAATAGGAAAGATAGGAAAGTCTGACAGTTAGTACTGAGTCTCTGGAATACACCTGCTACTTAACTAACTCTGTGGAGGCAGATATTAATGCAGTCACACATTCCTTATTTTTAAGGCCAAATTGTACTGGGTTTGAACACAGCTGTATCTAATATTTTAACTACTTTTCCTTTACTGTTGGTGTGCATTGCATGATGCACACTATCATGCAATAATGCATTAAAGAAAATAAATGAAATTTGATCTGGGACACTCCTCCCAGTCTAGTGTCATTAGCTCATTCCACCTAATACAGAGAAAACAACTGAGAAGGCCAACCCACTTAGTTTCTTTCCTTCTGTTCCTCCTTTCTCCCTTTCTTTAAAAAAAAATGCCTGAATCTCCTTGTGTTCTGACTGTGCTTCTCAAACATTTTGGAAATATAGAGTATATTTTAGTGCATTTATTAAAACTGTATTTGCCTTAATATTGCTACAACTCAAGTGCTCTAGGTTGCACTGCATCTGAATTGTTTAACCCCCAGATTTACTAATCTTCCATGCAAGACTAGTCTAGTCCTGCACTGAAGCACCCATTTAGGAGCAGGACAGCAGCACGCCATACATATTAATGAAGGCGTGCTGCCCACGCTCCCAGCCTTACATGGAGCGTGTATGAGTGCAGAGGACATGTCTGAGAGCAGAGCTCTCAGAATAAACATGCCCCTGCAATGTTGAACAGCAGAAAGTGGAAATAATTGAGTGAGATCGCTCATAGGTGTCCACATATCCTCACCAACAGTCCCCCATGTGTACGGCAGCAACAGGACATAAAAATCAAAAGAAGAAACCCCTGTATTGTCCTCTAAAACTTAGAGTGCAGCTAACAGTAGGTGCTTGCATGTGCCCATTGCTTAGCTACGGTTAAAGCAGCTGAAAAGGCTGAAGAGGATAACAAGGAAGATGTATGCAAATGAAGCATCTCAGCAATAGTGTAGTGGGCAGAGCAGTCAACTAATGTGCAGGCATTCGAGTCCCACTACAGCACAGTCTATTTTACATGGCAAGGCATGGTATAAGCAGTATTTGTATTGCAAAACCCACTAAATAACATATATTTATGTACTGGAGTACTGCAGGAAATGCACATGTGAAGAGTCAATATCATAATGCATAAAGCAGCAGTAAGCAGGTGTAAGCACAGATAAGCAGTAGTAAGCATATGCAAGCACTAGTAAGTGTGCAAGTGCATTTGTGTGGGGGTAAGCACTGCCTACACAGATTAAGCAAAGGAGAAGCTAACTGCATGTAAGAAATTGTGACCGGAAGTTAGCAGTGCTTACCTCCATGCAAACCTGCACAAACCCGCTTATAACCACGTTAAAGTGCCTTAATCACCCCATATCCAATGGCCGGTGTTCTGCCCAGCAAAAAAACAAACAGCTTCTGCAAGGCTGGAACCCAGGACCATGCACACCATACATAAAATGATTTACCACTAAGCCATGCCAGATATGCATAAATTGTATGTTGTCAGAAACATAACCCCAACCCAGTCATGCAGCAGTACAGAGAATGTGTATCAACATCTAGATGGACGTGTGTGTGTACATATATTACTATCTAAATGGATACAACATATATATAGATGTAGTCACATATATATATATCTATATATATATATATATATATATATATATATACATATATATCCAGAAATATATACATATATATAAATATAAATATATGAACATATGTACATGCAAATGCCGACATCTACACATATATATGCCAACACCTATCTGTCCACATATACACAGCAAGTTACATATATATACACAGATATATATCTTCATAGGTATATACGGACATAGTTAGAAATATGAATATATATATATATATATATATATATATATATATATATATATATATATACCCATATAGGTATACATGGCCAGACAGCTATAGATAGCATTGGTAGATGAACAGAAACATATATGTCCACATGCACCGTCAATGGGCTTGAGAAGCCCCAAACAAAATATGTCCTGTACGAATTGCCATACCCCCCCAGCCAAAGACGTCCGCCCTGCAATTCACTACCAAGCTAATTGTATTGTAAGTGTTTCATTTAAATAGGGATTTAAATTAGTCCTCTCTTATGTTTCACATGTTGACATCACATTCCCCTCTCCCCCACCCATTAGGTGGGCCGACCAGTACAGGCCCTTCCAACCCAGGCCATCCTCGACCCATACATTCATTACCCACAGTTCCTCCCCTCCTCCCCCCGCTGCACACATGCAGCAACCATCCCTTCCCTGGTTACCGGCCTGTAGCTACCATTCCACCACACATTGCCCTCCCTCCACTCCTCCCCCCTTGGGATCCATTATGTATGTTGTCTCGACCCAAGTATCCGAGGTCTGGCACATGCTGTAGTCCATGCACATAGCCATGGTACCTTTGCAGCTCTGGTTTTTGATGAAAGCTGAGTACTCAATTGTTGGGTTGTCACACATGTGACGAATGTTTCCCTGGTACTAATAATAAATTTCACGTGTGACTTTGTTGACACTAACGGTTTTATTTGTAGGTATCACAAAGAATACGTGGCACACATGGTTGGCCGGTATGCACACAAAACATAGTATCCAACAATACCAGTCTACATTACAAGACATGTAGCTAATTATGTAGAGGTATGTGCGTGTGTATATATATATATATATATATATATATATATACCCATAACTAAGTAGATATATACCACTCCCTCTATGTAGTACATATATACACACACACAGATATATATCTATGATATGATACAGCACATAAGAATGACATATGATCACAGGCCGTGCCAATGGGGGTGAGGGACCCAATCAACATATGCGTAACACATAGCATTACCCCGCCCCAGCCAGACAGAGGAAACATACAAACAAACACACAAACAATGTAAACGATCTACTGCTCCCAAAACCACAGGTAGGACACAACCAGTGGGGGGGGGACACTGTGGACCTGCCAAGTCTAATCTTGCAACAGAGACAGGAGAGTCCCTTACAGGCACCCCAAAAAGTTTTGATGATCAGAGTCCCGTCCATGCAACGATTTATCAAGGCAGAGCATGTATGTACTTGGACTACAAGGTTGGGAAAGCCTGATGACCCATGGGTTGAGACAATGTATGAGATGGGTCCCGAGAAGTGGAGAGTGGGCTGTGTGTAGTGGTGTGATTAGACCTGAACTGCACCCAGAGTAAGAATGAGTGCTGTAGAGGAGGGATGGGGGGAACTATGGGTATGAAATTATGGGCCGAGGCATGCAGGTGTTGGCTGGAGTGGTTCCATTTGAACCTCCCCGGGGATGTAAGCAATAGTGCGAATTGAGCAGAGCTACCGACTAACGAGCAGCCATGCCCGGTATGAGTCCCATTGCAGCACAGTCTATTTTACATGGCAAAGTACAGTATAACCAGATGTGTTGTTGCAAAACTCACTACATAACACCAAAGAACACATAGTCGCAACACCCCACTGTAGGCATGTAAGCCGATCTAATTGGCATCACAAGTTATTATTGTAGTCCTCACCCCCACCTAGGGGTGTGAGTTTCCAACTCAACTTCCAAATGCAGTGCATGTGCACAGCTGTTGCTGTAGAAGAAATGGCCAGCTGTGGACCTTCCCTTCAGCCTTCCTGCACATCCCTGGATAATTCCCCTACTATCTCTCCCTCTTTGTGCCCCATGAACACCACTTACCTATCAACCCCTTTTCCATTTCTATTAATGTTTAAAGTTACAAGTAGTAGACACCCTCTTCCCCAACTATATTGGCAGAATCTGGAACCCCCTACCCACATGTATTACCTCAGCTGTCCCACAGGACACATGTAAATGCATGAAGAACACCACAAGCACACTTGAATCAGCACATGCTCACCACCTGGTGACCCCCAACTTACACTCTATACCCCTACATCAATTAGTGAAACCGACACCTCTTGTCCTGCCTTGAATAAAAATCCCAACATCCATCAAACCTTCCCTATTGCTCCCCTACCAGTTATTCCAACAGGTTACTATACAGTTACAATGTCTCCCCCTCTACCTACTTATCTACTCCTTCACTATTCTCTTCTACTCTACCACACAGGTAAGGCATGACTAAACCTAACCCGAATACCTGCGTGTAACCTATCCAGAACTGTTACACTGGAATCCAACTTCACCTTAAACTGACCTTTGTCAACAGTCATACCTGACATGTAAACCTGACCTAAGCATGTATAATATGGGTGACTATCATGTGTGGCCAGTGCTATGCATCACTTGCCATGTATGTGTACCTTAGTCCATGACATGGATGGTGTCTGGAATGTGCACACCTCCCACGTGCATGTACAGTGACACATGGAACTGTACCTGGGGTGTCTGGCCCATGTCATGAACACAGATTAACATCATATGTGCTAGTTGTGCCCACCTGTGGCAGGGACTGGTAATGGGCAGCAGGTTTACTCTGCACCTACATTGATAGCATGCTAACATCATTCCCTGGTGTCAGTGGCATCTGTCCATACAGGGCATGTTTTCAGGCATGGTATGTCCATTGTGGGTCACATGTGATGGCACCACAGGTGGTGCAGGTGTCCATTGCGGAACAAGGGGGTGGTGCACTGTCAGCATGTATGTGCATATTGAACAGATGGACAGGGTGGCATGCCCTCTGTAGCCTACTGCTATCACTTCATAGTTACTAGCAGTGGCCAATATGCAGTGTACTACCCACATACTGGCTGTTGCCTAGGCATGTGTGTGTGTGTGTGTGTGTGTGTGTGTGTGTGTGTGTGTGTGTGTATGAGAAATGGTTTGGGAGTGTTCTCAGGGTAATACTGGAGTTGCTAACTGTGATTGCCGGGCTTTGATGTCACATGTATGGGTATGGCTTTGCACCCCAGGCTCTCAGCTATTTCACACCTGGTATCCCTGTAAGGTGGATATTGTGATATATATATATAGTAGGGCCACCATGTATGAAATATCCAAAACCCGCTCCACATTGGCCACATGCTCACAACCATATCTAAGAGTTACAAACACACAAACACCTGTCATGCTTGGGAGTAGAACCCCTACCTAACTAGTTTATTACACCATACAACTAAGTAGTTATAGTATATGCCACGCACATTACTGAAGTACTCCTTCCCCAAAGGTGTATTTCACAATGAATGACATCAGCAGGATTACCAAAGTAAGCCATTGGAAATGTACTGCGGGTGACTAGCCTAAAATGCATTGCTCCCTACACAGACAGTGAGACACACACAAACTATCCACATCTGACATGTGTGAGTATAGAACCCCTGACAGAGGGCTACATCACACTCCAGCATGGAGCTTTTATAGGCCACACCATGAGGATTACTAGAAAACACTGTCCCCAAAGATGTATTTCACAATGCATGACATCAGCAGGATTCCCAAAGTAGACCATGTGAAATGTACTGAATGTGACTAGCCTATAATGCATTGCTCCATATAGAGACATTGAAACACACACAAAACATCCAGAACTGCCATGGGTGGGGATGGAACCCTACCACAGTTCTAAATCACAATCCAGCAGTACGTAGCTATAGGATGCACTATGGAGAGTACTGGGCTACAGCCTTCCCAGAGGTGTATTTCTAGGTGGGTGACATCAGCAACCTTGCCTAAGTTGCGTATTTTAATTGTAAGGAGTATGAGTACGATAAAAAACATTGCTCTCTACACAGTCAGACACACACATGAACTCACCAAGTCTGGGGTTAGAACACCTACTGAGCTACTTCATCACACTGCAGCAGTACGTAATTACAGGATGCGCTATGGAGATTACTGGGCTACAACCTTCCTAGAGGTGTATTTCTAGGTAGGTGACATCAGCAGCCTTGCCTAAGTTGAGTATTTTAATCATAAGGAGTGTGAGTACCCTAAAAAGCATTGCATTCTACAGAGTCAGACACGCACACAACACATTTGCTAAGTCTGGAGTTAGAACACCTACCTAGGTGCTTTATCACACTACAGCAGTACGCAATTACAGGACCCGCTATGGAGATTATTGTACTGTGACCTTCCCAGAGGTGTATTTCTAGGTGGGTGACATCAGCAGCCTTGCCAAAGTTGAGTATTTGAATTGTAAGGAGTGTGAGTACCCTAAAAAGCATTGGACTCTACACAGTCAGAGACAGACACACACACAAACACACTCACCGTTGCCAAGTCTGGGGTTAAAACACCTACCTAGCTACTTTATTACACTACAGCAGTACGCAGTTACAGGATGCGCTATGGAGATTACTGGGCTATAACCTTCCCAGAGGTATATTTCTAGGTGGGTGACATCAGCCGCTTTGTCAAAGTTGAGTATTTGAATTGTAAGGAGTGTGAGATCCCAAATAGTATTGCACTCTACAGAGTCAGAGACAGACAGGCATGCACACAAACACACACACAGTTGTCAAGTCTGATGTTAGAATACCTACCTAGCTACTTTAACTACAGCAGGATGTGTTACAGAGATTACTGGGCTACAACCTTCCCAGAGGTGTATTTCTAGGTGGGTGACATCAGCAGCCTTGCCAAAGTTGACAATTTGAATTGTAAGGAGTGTGAGTACCCTAAAAAGCATTGCACTCTACACAGTCAGAGATACACACACACACAAACACTCAGTTGCCAACCTAGCTACTTTATCACACTACAGCAGTGCACAGTTATGGGACACGTGACAGAGACTACTGGGTTACCACTCTCCCAAAGGTGTATTTCACATTGGATTACCTCAGCAGGCTTGTCATAGTAGGGCTACGGGGAGGGCGGTGTGTGCATGGGCCATAACCCATTCATGTATGGGTTGAAACGCCACATGCGGGCACACATTGGGTCATATGTCACAGATACATGTATACCACTGCTAGATGACTACTTCCTTGTACAGTCATGTTGCACAGCTGGCACATGCACCACATAGCCTGTAATGCTGACAGATACAGTTGGCTAGTATCTGCAATGAGTGACAAGTGCACCTCATGTGTTTGGGCCTTTTGGCTGTGTTCTGGGTGGGACTGGCCTGGATGGCTCCTTGTCACAGTCACCCTCTTCCACACATCTATGTATGTCTACCTTTAGCTTATTATAGTGTGTCACCCTGATATATATGTCTGCATTCCTATCCACTGTGTGTGCAAGGCATGAGTGGTGCATATTGATGACTGTCTGCACTAACATCTGCAACTGATACATATGTCTGGTCCACTGGTGTTTGTAGTCATGGCCTTCATGTGTTTAAGTGTGTGAGCATGCCCATTATGACTTTTCAATATGTTGTTCACTGACATTGCCTTCATTTCTCTCAGTGTGTGAGCATGCCCAGTGGGGTCATCTGTAGTAGATGTGTGGATTGTGTCCAGGTAGTTTGTGCTGCAGTGCTGACCTTTGTGTTGTACACCAACAGGTAGCATGCTGTGTTCTGCAGGGTATCCATTGATCAGTTGACTTTGACTGTTACTACATTTCTGCATTCCAGGAGGAGCGCACCTGACTGTTTTTGCATTTATACGCAGGAGTGGGGGGGCACACCTGACTGTGATTACATTACTGTGTAGGATGGGGGGGCACACCTGACTACTTCTACATAGGGTTGGGGTGGCACGCCTGACTGTTATTACATTGCTATGTAGGATGAGGGGCACAAGTGACACTTGTACACATTTGCAACAACTGTACTGGTATGCCATGTACTCCATTCCATTCTGTATTGCTAGCTATCATGGTGACTAGAGGCACACCACTGTACTACAGATCATGGAACTGGTTGCCTTACTGACTTCCTACACTTCAGAATTAACATCCCACTGCCTGCCCTACTGTGGTCTGTCTCTGTAGGCCTGGGGGTGGGGTTAACCATAGCCATCATTCTGGGGCCATGGCACAGGCCCTGCTTGGGTTTGTCTGCATCTGTCCTGCTGGCTGTGACAGTTGTTGGGTATGTGAACTGTCCTGACTGGCATGTATGGGTCATATGGACACACATGTAACTCAGCACAATACCTGCAGTGGGTTTTGTCAGCCTGTGTAGTACTGGCTACTATGGTAACTCCAGTATGTGTTACACATGTCAGGGTGCCACTATGGGTGTCTACTGTCTGCTGACATAACATTCAGCCACCCAATTCCCTCTCATGCTCACATCCATATCATAGCTACAGGTAACAACACATTCTACTCCATTTGGTAATTGGTAGGTTGATTGACTTACCTTGTAGGTGTGCCAGACTTGCGGATGGTGCTGGAGGGCTGCCTATATTGGATGCACATAGTACACTCCCTATACATAGTTGAGCACAAGTTGTGTCATGTTTGGCATCCCTTTTAGTGTATGTGCAAGTCAGAGAGAGGTGTCATTCTCTGGAACCTTACTGTGTCAGTGTATGTGCTATGCATTGACTCTTTGCCAAGGCAAGGGCATACTGGGCATGCCTCCTTCTGCCTACTGGGGCAGGCTCAGGTTCTTTCTCCTCCAGGTCACTCTGTGCCTGTGCAGGTCTTGGCATTGGTGGGAGGCTGCGTGGCATTGCCCCATGCTGTTCCTGCATCAGCTGTTTCCAGAGGATCATATTGTGTAGCATAGCACATACCATAACAATTTGGGTACATGTAGCTGGTGAATACTGCAAGGCTCCACCAGATGTGTCCAGACACCAGAATCATGACCTGAGCATCCCAAACACAAGCTCTATTTTCATCTGGTTTGTGCGTGTGCCTCATTATGGTGTTCTTGTTCAGGTGTGTGTGCATTTCTGATGGGTGTCATCAGCCACGGCTCCAGTGTGTGTCCAGCATCCCCCACTAACTGACCATAGGGGATGTCCCCATTGGCAAATCTCTGGTACAACTGGGTCAGATGCCATATGTGGGAATCATCATAGCTTCCAGGGCACCCAGCACACACATTCATTATAATGCCTTGGGCATCACATATGACCTGGCAGTTGATGGAGGGGATGCCCCTGCAGTTGATGTAGGCTCTACCCTGCTCACCAGGTGGTGCTTTGATGCATATGTCCGTGCAGTCTATAGGACCCACTACCCCAGGGTATTCTGCTATTTGGTGGAAGAGATGCATATTGCTGGTCAACACCTCACGGGTGCTGAGGAAATATACATGCTCACTGGATGTGTTGACATGACATCCAGGAACTGGCAGAATAGTCTGGATACTGATGCCTGAGAGAACCCCATGATATCCCCAGTTGTGCTTTGGGAGGTACCTGTGGCTAGTATACCTGGGCCTACACATCCCTTGGTATCCACTATGATAGGTTCCCCACGGTCTGTTTGGTGTGTCAGGTGTGGCCGGCACAGCTCAACTATTTGCTGTAAAAGGTCTCTGTCCACCCTATAGTGCTCCACTATCTCCAGCTCATGTAGCCCCTGGTAGATTACCCTGTGTCTGTACACTCTTTTCCATCTCCTCACTGTGAGTTGTCCATCAGCATTCACATTCTCACCACCCTCAGCCTCTTGCACATGTTGTTCTATTTTGCTTGCTACAGACCTTCTCATTTTGTACTGTTGTTTGTTAAAATTTCCCTGCTTGTATACACCGGTGGTGTAGAGTGTGGGAAACACCAGTGGGGAAGGTATTTGCTTAGTTTATATTAATGTTCTGGGCTGGGTTGGTCTGCTGCCTGTGTATTTGGCTGATTCTGATAAATTTCTCCTGCCAGATAGGCTAGTTCTCCTTGATTACCTTCCTACTGCTGTTTTCCCTTCCCATTGCCTCCCTATTTGAGCCCGTGTGCACAAACAAAGTGCTCAAATCTGCACATTGCTGGTATTTCCTGGTTTAACTTCATTTTCTTCCTGTAGAGCCCAGTGTGTGGTGCGCACACCTGCTTATACTGTGTAGAGAGTGCTAGGCAGGTTTTGACACCCCCCCCCTAGCTTAGCTGTGCTATGCTAGGAGCACACCCGAGCCACAGGCCTCTAATCTGCTTACAGTATGCCTGACACACCCACCCATGATGTTGCCTACCTCCTAGTCTTGCACTCAGCTATTCATACTTTTTCACTGTTGGGACCTGTCTCACATGCTGGGAAAAAACGGGATTCAATATCCTTCTCCTCATTTGCATAGGATTGCCTGCTAATGCATAGTTACATGTGTCACACTGAGCCTTCCCCCTTAGCAACCACTATTCACTGGTCAGGTTGTCTTTTGCCTGCCATTGACTTGCATGGCAGAATACTGATTTTAGTTAGAATGCTTGTTTTAGGTTTATTTTATTATTTTCCCACTGATCCCATTTGCACGCTGCCCTATGCTTAAACAGATGAGATAATTGGAAATACAATAAAGGCTGAATTTTTACTTTTTGTATTGTTTGCAATGCCAATGGCCAATGGCCTTATACCTGGCCATTGGCATGCTTCTTCAATGATATGCAGCCTTTATTTGGAGCTGTCATGTCTCCGTTTTGGATTTTGCAGAACCGTACTCGGTTACTGACCTAGTACATTTCTGCAGATTACACTAGTCCCGCATGGCCTAATTCCACCTTCCTGAATAGCAGATTTACCTCATTTGCATGTTTTTTACCTGCAAATAGGGTAATTTGCATACAGGGGCTGGGAACGTCCAGGACTAGTGCAAGAGCGCTCGTGCACGTCAAACAGGCACATACATGGATCACTCTGCCGCCATATTGCCAACATTACCGCTTACACTAATCATGCACACCATGCAGGGCTTGCTGAATCTGGGTGTAAGTGTGTTTTATCTGCTTTTCTGTATATATTGACGTCTCTGTATATGTAGACTAGCTACTTATTCTACTTACCTTGCTTCATTTAAAAAGTTTTAAATTGCTAATTTTGTAGAGTTTTAATTGCATTTACTGTTTAGCGCTACACACTCAAGTGATTTAACCTTTTCTTTGTTTATTTACTGTATTATTGCATTGTTTAACCTGTTCTAACTAAAAAAAAAATAAAATACTATGTTGTTTGCTCGTTTCCTGTCTTTCCTAGCTGGTATACTCCAGATCTCAGGCTTTGCTTGTCTCAGGACTTTATTTTCTGTGTTTAGAGCTATCCAGACCTTGCTGAGGTAGAGGGAAGTCCTACTGCTTACCAGTGGGAGTGGTGAGTATTGTACTGACTATCTAATACTAGAGGAGTGGTTTCTAGCTTGAAATTGTAATTTTATTAGACTTTTTGGGCTTATTTCTATCCCTTTCAACTTTCTGGCTTAAAAATGCATATGTTTGCGCATTTTTCACATCGTGCAGCACCTCTGGGCTATGGTTAAACTATTCCAGGTGGCAGAAATTCTGCTCTTCAAATTTTCCCTTAGAACTATCTGGTTTCTCAGTAGTAGCAGTAAAATCTGAACACCTGTGACTAGCACTTGCTCCAGAACCTGCTGGAAAGCACAAGGAAGCTTTAAACTGATACAAGCGCTCAACTCTCCTTGTCAATAAGAAGAAATTAATCATAGGCACTAAACAGCCTATAACTGCAAAGTACATTGCAAAGGTAAGGGAAAACAGCTCTTGTACTTTACAAAAAGCACCTAAACAGGCATGTCCAAGGGTCAGCTTTTGGTGATTTCTCCTGTCCACCTAGTGAATCTGGGGATACTGGGGCAATGCAGCAACTGTCTCATGTACACAGACAATCCTCTCCTTCTACCACCCAACACTACAACCTGCTAAATATGCACTTACATAGCCAAACTGGAAGCAAAGCTCTCTCCAGCCAAGATTGTGCTAGACAGTCACGACAAGAATATTAACACCTGCACTACAACTCAAGCAACACGTAGCCCTTCAAAACCCACACCATCAACTCCCACACATAGCAACAGTAAACCCACATATGCAGTGGCAAAGCAACAAGGACGTCCGAAGCTGAAACGTAAACAAACACCAGTCACAACCAAAGTGACACATAGCTCACAGCACCAGTGTGCCACCCAACAACAGCCCCTAAGGCAAGACAATGTACCCAACACTTTAGTCATAGGTGACTCTTTAGTCAGGCACACTGATGTCCCACTCACCAAGCTAAACAAGGAGAAAATTGCAGTCAGCTGCCTGTCGGGTGCCAGGATCCGCTACATAATGCATGCACTCAAGTCACTCCACAACAAGTACAAATATGACTCTCTCATTGTCCATGTTGGAGTGAATGACTTGAGATGTGCCTCCCTGGACTACATGAAAAGAGACACGGAAGAGCTCTCAGATCATGTGGCCCAGGCAGGTATGACCCTAGCCCTGAGTAGTATCCTGCCTTTGCCCAGAATGAGACTACAGTATAAGGACAAAATGCCACAGAGGTAGAATCAGTGAATGCAAGCAAATGCTCCAAATAGCGTACACAAGATTTATTTGCCCGCTTTCGTAAAACACTTCATCAGAATAAAATGCAAGAATAAAACACACATTATATACACCCATTAATTAAATAATTAACTAATTAAACATCAATAATCAATAATAAATTAGGCAAAAAATGATGCTACTTTCTGCTTGTCAGTGATGTACAAATGTTTCAAAAACATTTTAAATTAATGCATTCATTCAACCCTGGCCTATCTGATTTTAATTTAATTTGCCAGATTGCTTCCCTTTGTTCAAGATAACATTTAAAAATCCCTCCCTGGGATCAACTGGACATACTTCAACACTGTAAACAAAATTTCTTAAAAGTGAACAGTTAGCATTGGTACAGTCTCTAGACTTGATGGCACAAATATGTTTCATATCGTGTACTGAGTTTCCTGGTGGTCATCCTACATAAAATGCAGGGCATCCAGAACAAAAGAGATGTAAACAACATTAGTAGTATTGCAATTAACTGAACCAGGTACTCAAGAGTGTAATCAATGCCTTTTTGTTAGATACAAAACCATTAACTGTGTGTTTGTTGTTTTCCAAAATTTTTTTAACATTATATTCATTCCGAAACACAAATTTAGGTTTATCACCCAAAACTTTGTAAATTTCAGAATTACCTTTAATAACCTTCCAATTGTTTTCCAAAATCGACATAAAATGAAAACTGTCACTGCTCATTTCAAATGAACAAATTAAATTAGGACCATCTGAAAAATCAAATTTTTGAGAAATAGGTCCAAAATTGCCACTAAATGAAGTAGCCAGAATTGCAGGAAAATCAGTGAAACATCTATCATAAACGTAATATCATAACCTCTCTTAGAAAACAGTTCAATAATAAAATTAAATTCACTAATCAAATCACAATCTCTTGTGGTCATACGACATGCCCAAATTAGTTGCCCCTTAGGGATGTTCTTGATCATATATCTAGGATGCCCACTAGAAAAGTGTAGATAACCGTTGGTAAAGGTTTCTTTGCGGTGAATTTTACTTTGAAATTGACATTTAGTAGAATCGTGAATATCCAAAATTAATGGCTGAGCCAACATCACCCTTGGTGAATTTCAAAAAAATTCACCTCAAAGATAAATTTATCAACGGTATTAGGTCCCCCTTCAATAATGAACACTAAGTCATCGATAAACCTACAAAAAAATTCCACTTGAAACTTTTGTTTTAATAAAGGCATGGCTTCAATACCAAGCCATGACTATATTATAGCTTGGAGCGGCTGGGAGCCCATTGCCACCCCTCTTTTTGTTTGTAATATTTTCTCCAAACAAAAATTGTTATGTAATACTATTTCAATAAACATACAAATAGTATTGATAGTAGAAGTGGAAACACATTGTTTTTCACACAAATAACTTCGAACTGCTTCCACTCCATCATCTTGGGGGATACAGGTGTAAAGAGACACAACATCAATAGTAAAAATAATATGTTTGTTGACATCAAAACAAAAAGTTTCAGAAAAGGTTCGTAATTTGC
Source organism: Protopterus annectens (assembly GCF_019279795.1). Lineage (NCBI taxonomy): Eukaryota > Metazoa > Chordata > Ceratodontiformes > Protopteridae > Protopterus > Protopterus annectens. Next base: position 1,882,981,366 of record NC_056728.1, on the reverse strand, counting down.
TCAAAAAATGCCAGGAATCTCTAATATAGGATTGCTGGTCCATAAGTAAAGATCCCAACATAGAATCAATAACTAAAGCAACCCCTTCAGTGAAAGAATGGAGGGAAGAAACAATAGGCCTAAAAGGAGGATCAAGAACATTTTTGTGTGTTTTCGGTATTCCAAAAATCACACCAATCTTGGGCTCTGTAATGACACAAAAATCATATAATTCAAAGGTGATGTCCCCAGACATTAAACAGTCATATAAATAAGAATGTATCATTCTAAACTGACGCTGTATAAAATGTAAGGAAACATGCTCGTATTCTAAAGGATTATCCAACAGTTTCAGCATACAAATTTCATATTTTTCTTGACTCATAATAACAATATTGGCCCCCTTATCACTTTTCATAAACCTAAGTTGATTAGTTAATTTTTATAATTTAAACAAAGCAGATTTCTCTTGAATAGTCATATTATGATGGATGTTACCATTTTTACTAGATAAATAATTGTTAACATCCTGAATACATTGTTCTTGAAAAACCTTTAAAGTATGGTGTAATGTAGGATTAAAGGATGAAGGCTTAATTAGAAATTTGTCATTTTCAGGTAAATGGTGCATCAAATAAGATAGATTCAGTTTTCTAGTAAATTTCATAATATCAATTACCGTTCTACTGTAATTGCCCCTATGTGAGGGTACAAAATTTAAACCTAATTTCAAAACATTGAGTTGAACATCAGAAAAAACATAATCTGACAGGTTAATAATGTTAAACAAATCTAAATTTTCTGTTAGGGAGGACATCGACCCCAAAAAGTATGACTAGCATCAGCACAGTCTTTTTGTAGTGGTTTCCCTGATTTTTCTTAGAACCGCCAGCTGAAACAGAATCAGAGAAGACACTAAAAGATTTACTGTCTCCAACAGTCTCTTTTTCTGCTACATTCATGACCGGGGTACATGCCATGGCCGGGGTAGAGGAAGATCCGTTGATGAATGTTTCCATTCATCCTACACCATCCAGCGGTGATAGTAATTTTAACACTTGAAATTTCTTGTTGAAATAAAGAAAATCTAAGCCTGTTAATAGTGTTTCAAGTCCATCGGATGTTTATGAGGAAATGGACACAGTTATCGATTTGGGCAGCATTGTGGATGCTAACGTTGAGGCTGTAGTTAATGAACAGAGTTTCATTGGCGCCAGCGATTCTAGGGGTCCAACTATTGAGAAATTACTTTTCTATCAGAGAATCCTTTTGGTGGCAACATTGCGCTTCAATATGAAACACAACAGGATTATTTTGGCGAACAACAAGAGCACTAGCTGAGACTTTGAAAGGTACAAATCTATTAACAGTGAGAACTGTTACTTTATGCGGTGTATTGAGCTTGGCATTATTCCTAAAGGTCTAATGTATTTCAAATGTCCTAACGGAGTCAATTCAAGTAACCCGTTTTTTCAACATTTGGTTACTTTCTTTACTGAGTCTGGGCTACGTTTTCTTAGACTTTTGGTTGATAACAACAAGCAAAAGATGTCTGCGCTTAGAACAGAAATAGTTGATCTTGAACAACATTTAAAATCTAGGTTAACTTTACATAACTTTAACAATTTGATGCGTCAGTTTTCCCATGACCTAGATCAACACTCGAATGAGGTCACTGTTCGCAAATAGCAGAAAATTTCTCGTGATTTAACTTCTTTTAGAAACAAAACTGCTTTCGACCATTTTGCCATTCACATTAAAGATGCCGCACCTAAGGGTAAAGGCGGGTCTTCCTATTATAAACGGTCCTATAGCACAGCCATTAGTTCTAATACAGCTGGAAGAGAAGTTTTGTTTTCTAAAGACAAACATTGTAGCGGGCAAAATATTGGATTATCTAATAACAGTAAAAAAAACAGATAATCCAAGTGATGCGGCGTCATCTACTGTTAACAGTTTGACTGAACGAACTGTCATTGATAATAATGTGCCTGATAATTTTCCCGTCATGAATGTAGCAGAAAAAGAGACTGTTGGAGACAGTAAATCTTTTAGTGTCTCCTCTGATTCTGTTTCAGCTGGCGGTTCTAAGAAAAATCAGGGAAACCACTACAAAAAGACTGTGCTGCAGTCATACTTTGGAATAAGGCGTCCTCCAGGGGCGAAGCCTAACAGAAAATTTAGATTTGTTTAACATTATTAACCTGTCAGATTATGTTTTTTCTGATGTTCAACTCAATGTTTTGAAATTAGGTTTAAATTTTGTACCCTCACATAGGCAATTACCGGTAATTGATATTATGAAATTTACTAGAAAACTGAATCTATCTTATTTGATGCACCATTTACCTGAAAATGACAAATTTCTAATTAAGCCTTCATCCTTTAATCCTACATTACACCATACTTTAAAGGTTTTTCAAGAACAATGTATTCAGGATGTTAACAATTATTTATCTAGTAAAAATGGTAACATCCATCATAATATGACTATTCAAGAGACATCTGCTTTGTTTAAATTACAAAAATTAACTAATCAACTTAGGTTTATGAAAAGTGATAAGGGGGCCAATATTGTTATTATGTGTCAAGAAAAATATGAAATTTGTATGCTGAAACTGTTGGATAATCCTTTAGAATACGAGCATGTTTCCTTACATTTTATACAGCGTCAGTTTAGAATGATACATTCTTATTTATATGACTGTTTAATGTCTGGGGACATCACCTTTGAATTATATGATTTTTGTGTCATTACAGAGCCCAAGATTGGTGTGATTTTACACAAAAATGTTCTTGATCCTCCTTTTAGGCCTATTGTTTCTTCCATTCTGTCACTGAAGGGGTTGCTTTAGTTATTGATTCTATGTTGGGATCTTTACTTATGGACCAGCAATCCTATATTAGAGATTCCTGGCATTTTTTGAGCAAATACTTAACCTTTTCTGAAACTTTTGTTTTGATGTCAACAAACATATTATTTTTACTATTGATGTTGTGTCTCTTTACACCTGCATCCCCCATGATGATGGAGTGGAGCAGTGAAAGTTATTTTGTGTGAAAACAATGTTTTCCACTTCTACTATCAATACTATTTGTATGTTTATTGAAATAGTATTACATAACAATTTCTTTTTGTTTGGAGAAAAATATTACAAACAAAAAATATAGTCATGGCTTGGTGCTTTATTAAAACAAAAGTTTAAGTGGAATTTTTTGTAGGTTTATCGACGACTTAGTGTTCATTATTGAAGGGGGACCTGATACCGTTGATAAATTTATCTTTGAGGTGAATTCACTCCCTGGTTTTTTGAAATTCACCAAGGGTGATGTTGGCTCAGCCATTAATTTTTTGGATATTCACCTTTGGTGGGATTCTACTAATTGTCAATTTCAAAGTAAAATTCACCGCAAAGAAACCTTTACCAACGGTTATCTACACTTTTCTAGTGAGCATCCTAGATATATGATCAAGAACATCCCTAATTCGGGCATGTCGTATGATCACAAGAGATTGTGATTTGATTAGTGAATTTAATTTTATTATTGAACTGTTTTCTAAGAGAGGTTATGATATTACTTTTTTAGAGAGAACAGCGTTTATGATAGACGTTTCACTGATTTTCCTGCAATTCTGGCTACTTCATTTAGTGGCAATTTTGGACCTATTTCTCAAAAATTTGATTTTTCAGATGGTCCTAATTTAATTTGTTCATTTGAAATGAGCAGCGACAGTTTTCATTTTATGTCGATTTTGGAAAACAATTGGAAGGTTATTAAAGGTAATTCTGAAATTTACAAAGTTTTGGGTGATAAACCTAAATTTGTGTTTCGGAATGAATATAATGTTAAAAAAATTTTGGAAAACACAAACACACAGTTAGTGGTTTTGTATCTAACAAAAAAGGCATGCGCTGTTGTCATCAGTGCACTGTATGTAGATTTATTTTTGTTAGTCCTTATATAGCTGTTAGTACTATTGATTACACTCTTGAGGTACCTGGTTCAGTTAATTGCAATACTACTAATGTTGTTTACATCTCTTTTTGTTCTGGATGCCCTGCATTTTATGTAGGGATGACCACCAGGAAACTCAGTACATATAAGGAACATATTTGTGCCATCAAGTCTAGAGACTGTACCAATGCTTTATACAAGCATTCAATTAACTGTTCACTTTTTAAGAATTTTTTGTTTACAGTGTTGGAAGTATGTCCAGTTGATCCCAGGGGATTTTAAATGTTATCTTGAACAAAGGGAAGCAATCTGGCAAATTAAATTAAAATCAGATAGGCCAGGGTTGAATGAATGCATTAATTTAAAATGTTTTTGAAACATCAATTTGTACATCACTGACAAGCAGAAAGTAGCATCATTTTTTGCCTAATTTATTATTGATTATTGATGTTTAATTAGTTAATTATTTAATTAATGGGTGTAAATAATGTGTGTTTTATTCTTGCATTTTATTCTGATGAAGTGTTTCAAATAAATCTTGTGTACGCTATTTGGAGCATTTGCTTTCATTCACTGATTCTACCTCTGTGGCATTTTTTATTTATTGGGTTGTTTTTAGCGTTTTCCTCAATAAGGACAAAATGATTGACTTCAATAATTGGCTAAGCTTCTTGTGTCATTCAAAGGGGATCCAGTATCTGTCTGCCTGGGAAGACATGATCGACAAACCATGATGATTTGCCAGATATGGTCTGCACCTGTCACCCCTGGGATTCAGGTTACTGGCTAAAGTTTTTGCCACCCCTACAGTTCCTTTTTTAGACAAGGTTCAAAGGACAAAACCACTACCATAACAGATACAAGCATGCAAAATCTGAAGGTAATGCTACTCAATGCTAGAAGCCTAAACCTCAAAATGCACTCTCTCGAGGCACTCCTAAAAATAGAGAACATTGATATCAGTGCAGTAACTGAGACCTGGTTCAAGGCTCCAGAGAGCACCCCTGCAATACCAGGCTACATCTCTTACCACACTTTTCGGTCACCAAACCAAGACTGAAACACTAAAGGTGGAGGAGTGTCCATATTCACCAAGGATATTAACATCTCCAGGCTAGTTGCCCAACAAAATGCATCTGAAATTCTCCAGGTGCAACTAACACTAGGTAAGACTGCAATCCAAATTGTAGCTTGCTACGGATCCACCACCATGCCCCAAGATTCTCACCATGCCCCAAGATTCTTTCTAAACATACTGGAAAATATTAAGATACAAGCAAACACCCTAATACTGGGTGATTTCAACTACCCTGCCATTAAATGGGAAAACTACTCGAGTACCAACACCTTTTCCCAATGGTTCTTGGAATTCATAAATTCCAATGCCCTGGATCAGCTAATCCATTGTCCCAGCAGGAGCTCCAATATCCTAGACCTGGTCATTACCAACATGGGAGATAGATGCTCCACACCAGTGGTCACCCTCTCATTGGTCAGGTCTGACCATAAGCAAATCACCCTTGATATCCAAATCCCACCCCCCAGTAAGGAAACATCTGTAAAAAAAAATTCTCCCAAAGCAAAATTCATGCTACTCAAGTCAGACGTGACACACTTCATAATACCCATGCAGACAGGATCTGAACGTTTGACTGCTGAATAAAGGCACTGTATGAGCACATCTACTCATGCAAGAATCGTGCCATCCCAGATAGAACCAAGATGCTCTTCTCCAAAAAAAGGAAGCCAATCTGGTGGTCCTCTGCCATAAACAAACTATACAACAGAAGGAAGAAACAGTTGCAGAAAAGAGGAAAATCCCAGTATGCAAAAACCTCCCTTACCAGCCTCCGTAAGAAGCTGAGATCCCTCATAAAATCCTCCAAAGCTAGTTACGAAAATAAAATTTCCAAAGATTCCAAAGTTAACCACAAGGCATTCTTTAGTTATGTCAATAAACTAAATGGCAATGCTCATATCTGCTCTGAGCTACAACAGAATGTCTTTAAATATACTGATCCCAAGGATATTGCCAATATCCTGGCAGATTGATTTAGTGCCAACTTCACCCCCCTCTCATCCCCTAAAGGGCCCATCTCAATACCAAAAGATTGCCAAATTCTGGTAATCATGGCCACCCAGGTAGAAACCGCACCCTCCAAGCTAAGAATACAGAATCCATGGGAACAAATAACATCCAGGGCTGTGTACTACATGAACTACAAAATGAACTGGCACCTCACCTAAGTGTCATGTTTAATCCTAGCCTCACCTCAGGCTTTGTGCCCACTGAGTGGCACACAGCTACAGGTATCCCACTCCACAAGGGGGGATCCACCTTGGATCCTGAGAGCTAATGTCCCATCAGTCTGACGAGCCTGATCTACAAGGGCATATAACAAATGATCATGGAACTTATAAACAAAGACATTGCAACCTTCAAACACTGGATCCCAATCAGTTTGGGTTCATGAAGGGCCGATCCTGTCTCCTGAACCTGATTGACTTCTTCAAATCAGTCTCCAGAGCTGTGGACGAGGGTAAGGTGGTCCACACAGCCTATCTGGACCTTGCCAAGGCCTTCAACACCATCTCCTACTCTGGAATCATAGATAAACTTACTATGCTGAGCATAAATCCCTATGTCACTTGATGGGTTGCCAACTGGCTTACTGACAGTACCTAGAATGTAAAAGTAGCTGACACCAAATCCAGCTCCAGACAAGTGACAAGTGGAGTACCTCAGGGTTCAGTCATGGGACTCTTGTTTGGTATCTACTTCTCTGAAGTACAGGCCAACACTAAAGGTCTCTGGCTAACAAAGTTTGCAGATGACTGCAAACTGGGAGCCATTACTGAATCCCCAAATGATGTGGATATTCTACAAAAGGGCCTTACAGAAACAGATGCTTGGTGACAGAGCCATGGGCTCAAGCTTAATGCCAAGAAATGTATAGTTATCCCCTTTGGGAAAAAAACATGTACCCATGAATTACCACATAGGTGGCAGTACACTAAACACCGGAAGTGTGATGAGAGGCTTAGGGACACAGGTGGACAGTGGTTCAATAACCACATTGCCACAACAGTCAGGAAATCCTTCTATGTGGCACACCTCATCACTTAGGGCTTTTCATCCAGAAAAAAGGAGGTCAATGTCCCACTGTACTCATCCCTCATTAGACCCATTATAGAGTACAACGCCCCATTTGGTATGTACCTCAAAAGACATCTGCAACAGCTGGAAAGGCCATAGAAATACCTCACTAAAAGAATCACAGGCCTAAAGCAGATGCCCTATGCTGACCGTCTAAAAAAATCCAGCTATACTCTGTGGCATATCATCTACTCAGAGGCAATGTCTGCTTAACATACAAGGCCATGTCAAATCCTGAGCTGTTGGACATGCTCTACTTAAAGAAATCCCAATCCCTCAGAGCCACATGTTCCAGGGATCAAACCTTGTCATCACAATGAACAAAACATGCTGGCAGGATAGGTTCCTGACCCAGAGACTCCTCATACTCTGGAATAGACTGCCCATACATAACAAGCAGAGCACCTCCTTGGCTCTCTTCCAAAGGAACCTTGACAATTGGATGGGAGATAGGAAATTCACCCCGGGGATCATGTCAGTCACCCTGCTAGACAGGGGTCCAGGGAAGTAGATATTGTGGGAAGAAATATCCAGGGAATTGTTATGGCTAGGCTTGTATAGTCCCTAGGGACGATAGCCTAGTACCAACCTATGAACCTATGAACCTATGAAGATAGGACAGTGGTGAAATGGGGCGTAAACAGGGGGAAGAAGGAATGGAAAGCAATACAAGAATGTGCAGGAGGGTGGTATGAAAGAACCATAGCTATCCATTTTTTCAACAGGACAAACTGATGATATATGCAGAATATTAGCTGAATTTGGACTGTCACCTCCAGAAAAAGTGCTGAATGAAACACAGTCATGTTGTATAGCCAACTGGACTGAAGCAAGTGTGTCAAGCAGACATTTGTGGGAAATGGAGAGCTATGTGCAGGATGATTTTTTTTTTCTTTTTTGATGGAGAAAGGGAGAAATGTTGGGGAAGGGATGTAGGTATGTCTGGGTCTGGTAAGCTGGGTAAGAGAGGAAACAATTGCAGACAGACAAGACAAGCAAGACAAGGCACTGGGATGGTGATGGACACAAGAGATCGGTGGATACCATGGAAGGGGTGAGGGTAGAGACATCCAGGCCCATGGACATCAAGCTGGTTGACCGTGAAAATTGAGTCCTCACCCACAGAACTGTCATCACTGTCACCAAACTCCACCACTGGTTGTAGTGCTCAACTTATCCTTCTCCTCCTATTGGTCCTACATAAAATGAGGGAGAGCAGCCCCTCCATGCATCAACAGTGTAGTACACAACCCTATCCACCATCCTTGGCAGTTCAGTCCAGGTGATAAACTCACCACCCTTGCCACTGCTTCCAGAGGGAAACACTGGCTATCCTCTGGAGCAGAACTACCTGAGGGTTCCGGTGGTGCAGGGGAAGAAAGGTCGGTGCGGCCAGGTTGGCTCCCAGATGAGCTGGGCCACTGTGCTGTGGCCGGTGGAGTGGAGGCAGGTGGATCCTGTGGGATAGGCCAACCCAGCTGTTCTGTGGAGCATTTTGTGATGGGGAACACATGGATGACATGGACACATTTTGATGACATATAATAAAATAAAACAACAAAAAAAAGAGATAAGGGCTGGGGTGAGAGAAAAAAAGAGATAAGATTAGTATTTTCATATGTAACATACAATGCATTAATATAATTATTTGGCTCTATTATCTTAACATTTACTCCTAATACTACTACCCCTAACAGATAACGTGTTACTTTTAAGACTAGCATCTCCTAACAGATGCACACTCTACTACAGATTGCCAAAAGTTCTCCTTTGCATGTGCATATATTGCACATGTGCAGATTCCAATTATCCATATTACAGTTTACAGCATGGTATGTGTGCCACTGGCATAGAGCTTTTACTTTAAACATTTAAATTACACATACCTGAAGAATTAGCAGTTATTGTATAGTTGGGAAGTCTGGTATTTGCACCCACCACTTCTGACTAAAGTCTAGTATTGTACTCTTGGTCTGTGCTACAGACTAATGCATGAATTCTTACTTTTAGAGTGAGAATATGCATGTTCAACTTGATACAACTATATAAAAATACCAAACAAATTATCTCTGTTTGTGCTACAGAGTAAGGCATGCATACTTGCTTTTACAGTTGAGATATGCATGCTCAATTTGATACAACTGTATAAAATACCAAAAAAGCTCTCTGTAACTTTTAATGCAACAATAACACTACTTTTCTGCTGCACACATACCACATGCCTCCCTCATCCTCACCAGTCTTGCACCATGGGTCCTAACATTGCAGTCCCTCTCCATGGCAGCTGTGGAAAAAACAGGGTGGAATAGAATGCCATTATGGATACCCATCTTGCTTACATTCAGCTTTTAAGTCTTACAAATACTCTGCAGTCAATACTTACACATGTGGGATGTCCTCTGTCCTAAATGCCTCGATCCAAGCATCAAGGGTACCCCTCTTCCTCCTCTGGAGTTTGTTGTAGTGCTGCTTACATTGTTCACCAGAGCGTGGATAAATGGTGGCACTGGTCACAGCCTGGGTCAAACTATCCCAAGCCTCTGACTTATACTGGAGCCCATACTAGTCCCCCTGCAGCAACCTGGGACTGTGGTGTTTCACTAGAAATCAAACAAAAATCTTGGACTCTTGGAGACCCCCATCTCTGAGTCCCAAATCTCAGACCTTCTAGTCTATCATGGATCAAGAGTAATGGAGAATGATGGTTTCCTACCATTTTCAGTAATTGCATTTTCTAGCAATTGGCACACTGTTTGAAAATGTTGAGCACAGCACACCATCAAGAAAACATGGTGCTCTGGGGTGTGCAATGGTAAGCGGTGCGCAACAATGTCAAGCAATACAATTTCAGGGTCATTTGATCTACAGACACTTGTGTAAGTGTGATAGGCAAATGTGAAGGCCACGTCAGTCCAGAGAGCAGAAATATGCTTACAGGAATATAGTACACATTAAACTCACAGCTATGCATTTGATAATACACAGATAAACTGATACAATATTAGTATCTCAGCCCTCTGACAAAATATTTGTGTCTCAGCCCTAATACATATAATTAATATCAACTACACTATGTCAATTGTTATAAGTGAGAGTGGCTTTAATGGGAAGTGGAACAACAGTAAAAGTATATGGAATATGATGTATTTGAGCCCCAAACCATGTGCATGGCAGTCTTACACTAATACATGTTGCCACAAGACAGGTAAAATGGCAGCTGTTCATGTTTCAGTTCATTGCTATAAACTGCAATGCCACAACAGTAAAACATAGGTTGCACTAACTGTACTAGAACCCAGGACCATCTGTATTCCAGACCTAAGCTTATATCTGCTGCAACAGGCAATAACATTGACTGAATGCATCCAGCTTTGATTTTTGGCTGTATACTTTCTGGGTGGTGTACTTATCCAATAAAAAGGAGAAACATTTTATGTTGGGAAGACAGACCCTCTGAGAAATAGAATTTATGAGCATTTGCATGGCATCAAACACAAAAAAAGAGACAAATGCTCTCTACAAATATTCCCTCAGCTGCAAAGGTTTTAGAAAATTCACCTTTGGAATTATCGAACAGATCATAATAAATCCTAGGGGCGGGGACTGGAAGACTTTGTTAAACAAAAGGGAAATGCAGTGACAATTGAAATTAGCTGCAACCCTCTCCCCTGGTTTAAATGAATGTATTTCATTAGTCCCTGTTTTAAAGGAAAAAGCAGACAGGTTATAATGGGAATAGTGTAGTTTCACTGAATATTGTGGTCTGTCTGTCCCTCTGCAGTTAAAGGGGGTTATTGCTGTTCTCACCTCTTTGTTATTCAATATTTAACTGTTAGCCTAGAGCATTTCTCTCTGCTTTAAATGTTAGCCACATAGCTGGGAATTTATGTTCTGCTCAATATCTGAGTGGTTTGGCAGGCTACAATCAACTGTATTAGAAGCTGAAGTTAAGTACAAACTTGCAGTTTTAAAGATAGTACTGTATTTTATTTTTCTGTCTATTTAATTGTTTAACTTAATTTTGCCTGACTAAAATATTTTTTTGCATGACAATTAATTTATATATTTTCTGGCATTGCTTTCTGTTCTTATCTGTCCTGAAACTGTTTTTTCTGTATTTAATTGTTTCACTGAATATTGTGGTCTGTTTGCCCCTCTGCAATTAGAGGGGGGTTATTGCTTTTCTCACCTCTTTGTTATTCGATATTTAACTCTTAGCCTAGAGGGGTTCTCTCTCCTTTAAGTGTTAGCCACATAGCTTGGAATTTATTTTCTGCTCAATATCTGAGTGGTTTGGCTGGCTACAATCAACTGCATTAGAAGCTGAAGTTAAGCACAAATTTGCAGTTTTAAAGATAGTACTGTATTTTATTTTCTGTATATTTCATTGTTTAACTTAATTTTGCTTGACTGAAATATTTTTTTGCCTGACTGAATTATTTTATATATTTTCATATTACTTTCTGTTCTAATTTGTCCTGCAACTGGTTTTCCCTCTCCCTCCCACCCTATTCTTGTGGTGTTGTTATAGTTGGTGGCTTTGTAGTTGCCCGCCACTACTGTAAATTTGATCTGGATACCCCTCCCAGTCTGCTATTCACTCTACTTAATACAGAGAGAACATTTGAGAAGGCCAACCCACTTCCTCTATCCTTGCACTTTACTAAAAAATTGCACTTTATCCATCTGCTTTTACTGTATTTGTGTTTCTTCCTACTTTATTACCTTATTTTGCTTTTGCCTCTTCTTAAAAGTACTCAGTTGTATTTTTTTCTACTGCATTTATTACTGCTTGGTAGTAGCCTGATTAAATTGTAGCTGTTATTCTAAGCCTGTTGGTTTAAGCACTTGGGCTTCAGACCATTTGTTTTACATTAAGAACGTTTGTAGTCTGCACTGTTGTGGCAGGAAAGGTAACTTACATCCTTCTAAGTTGGGAATTGTAGAGTGAAGGCTCAGTGTCTGTTATTCTAAAAGTGTATTAGTTCTGGTTTAGGCACTTGGGCTTCTGGCCAGTTATTTTACATTAAGGAGGTTGTGGTCTGCACTCTTGTGGGAGGAGATGCTAGATTCTGCCCTTCTGAGCTGGGAATCTCTGGTTAAGGGCTTATTGTGCCTGCTTATTTGAACTGTTTCTTTTTGAAATTGGTGTAACTTGTTTGCTGTAAAATAGACTATATACAGGCCTGCTGAATCTAGCTTTGTTTGTGTAACTTGAGCACTAATCCAGGCCATCTTTTTTGTAGAAGGTTCCCCTGCATCCTAGTGGCAGGAGTGTGCAGTTAGAACTTGTCCGATTGAAGAATGCTGGAACAGGGCTCAGTTTTGAGCTTTTTTACTGGTTAATTGGGTAATTTCTTTAAATCAGTTTGCTCGTTTTCTATTGTTATAAAAATGCTCTTTATTCATCGGCTTTTACTGTATTTGTGTTTCTTTCTACTTTGTTACTTTATTTTGCTTGTGCTGCTTGTTCCTAAAAGTACTTAATTGCATTTATTCTGCTGCATTTATTACTGCTTGTTAGTAGCCAGATTAAATTGTAACTGTTAATCTAAGCCTTTGGTTTTAAAAGTTGGGCTTCAGACTAGTTGTTTTACATTAAGAAGGTTTGTGGTCTTCACTGTTGTGGCAGAACAGGTAGCTTACAGCTTTCTAAGTTGGGAGTTGCTGATTGAAGGCTTAGTGTCTGTTATTCTAAAAGTGTATTAGTTCTGGTTTAAGTTCTTGGGCTTAGGGCCAGTTATTTTACATTAAGAAGGTGTTGTCTTCACTATTGTGGGAGGAGAGCCCTTCTGAGCTGGCAGTTTCTGGTTAAAGATTTATTGTTCCTGCTTATTTGAACTAGTTCTTTCTGAAATTGGTACACCTTGTGTGCTGTAGCACAAGACTTGATTCAGACCTGCTCAATCTAGCTTTGTTTACATAACTTGAGCACTAATCCAGGCCATATATTTCTGGAGAAGGATCCCCTAGTGGCAGGAGTGTGCAGTTAGAAATTGTCTTATCGAAGACTGCTGGAAAGGGGCTCAGTTTTTAACTTTTTATTGGTTAATTTGTTTAAATCAGTTTGCTCATTTGCTAATATTACATAAAAAAGATACACTTTATGCATAGCCGCTTAGCTAGGGTTAAAATATTCCCGGCACCATAAAGTCTCCTCTTCAAATTTTCCCTTAGAACTAGCCAGTTTTTTAGTTTTAGCACTTAAATCTGTTTCTTTGAGCTCAGCACTTTTTCAGAATTCATTGTAAGCACTAAATAAGCTACAAATTACTACAGCACTCAACTTTCCTCATTTGTCTAGAGGAAAACAGTTTTCAGTATTTAATAAATAAGCACCTATCCAGGCATGTCTATGGGTCAGCTCCCAGTGTTTTCTGCTGTCTACCTGATGAATCTGGGCATCTTGGGGCAATGCAGCATTTGCTTCATGTAGACAGACAACCCTCTCCGCCTACCACCCAACTCTATGACTTGTCAGAGATGCACTTATATAGCCAAACTGGAAGCAAAGCTCTCTTCACTCAAGACTGGACTAGACAGTCAAGAGGAGTGGGTAAACACTTGCACCACACCACAATCATCACATAGTCCCTCAAAACCTACACCACCAAAACACACACATAGAAACACAAAACACACACCTACATTCACAGAGGCTCTCAATAAAAATCTGCCCAAGCAACAGAGACCTCCAAAGCAGAAACGCAAGCAATCTCCACCCTCAACACAATCCAAATGACACATAGCTCAGAAACTGAGTGTGCCACCCAACCACAGCCCATAAGGCATAACAACATACCCAACACTCTAGTCATAGGTGACTCTATAGTCAGGCATATTGATGTTCCACTCACCAGGCAAAACAACGAGAAAGTTACTGTCATCTGCCTGTCAGGTGCCAGGATCAACCACATAATGCACACACTCAGGTCACGCCACAACAAGTACAAATATTACTCTGTGATTGTCCATGTTGGTGTGAATGACCCGAGACGTACCTCCCTGGACTACATGAAAAGAGACATGGAGGAGCTCTCTGATCTTGTAGCCCAGGCAGGTATGACCCAAGCCCTGTGTAGCATCCTGCCTTCACCCAGAATTATACCACAGTACAAGGACAAAATGATTGACTTCAACAATTGGCTAAGCTTCTGGTGTCATTCTAGAGATGGCCTGCACTTTTCACACTTGGGATTCTGGATACTGGCTAAGGCTCTTGCCATCCCTATAGTGCCAATTTCAGGGAAGGTTCAGATGACAAATTCACCATTTTAACAGGTACAAGCAAGCAAAATCTAAGGGTAATGCTACTCAATGCTAGAAATCTAAATCTCAAAATTCACTCACTCAAGGCACTCCTTAAAATGGAGAACATCATCATCTGTGCAGTGATAGAGACCTGGTTCAACTCTCCAGAGAGCACCCCTGCATTACCAGGCTATAATTCATACCACATCTTTCGGCCACACTTCCAGGCTAGTTGCTCAGCACAATGCATCTGAGATTAACCAAGTGCAACTAACTCTGAGCAAATCCATAATCCAAACTGTAGCTTGATACAGATCCCCCACCATGTCCCAGGATTCACACTCCTCATTTCTTGATACACTAGAAAATATTAGGGTACAACCTAACACCCTAATAATGGGTGATGTCAACTACCCCACCATTAACTGGGAAAACTATTCATGTACCAACTCTTTTGCTCAACATTTTCTGCAATTCATAAATTCCAACGCCTTGGATCAACTTATCCACACCCCCACCAAGGGCAGCAATATTCTAGACCTGGTCATTACCAACATGGATGACCGGTGTTCAACAGCAGAGGTCAATTCCTCATTGGTTAGCTCTGATCACAAGCTAATCACCCTAGACATCCACATCCTGCCCCCATCCCACCTTAGGGAAACCATTGTAAACAATTTCTCCAAAGCCAACTTCACGCTTCTTAAGACAGAAGTGGCAAGCTTCATGACACCCATGCAGACGGACAATAGAGGTACGACTGCTGATTCCTACACAAATGCACTTAATAAGCACTTACATGAGTGCATGGATCCTGCAATCTCTAACAGAACCAAGATGCTATCCTTCCAAAAAAGGAAGCCAATCTGGTGGTCCTCTGCCATAAACAAACTCAACAACAGAAGAAAGAAACTGCTGCAAAAAAGAGTTAAATCCCATGATTGGAGGAACTCCATCAGCCTCAGTAAGAAGCTGAGATCCCTCATAAAATCCTCCAAAGCTAGTTACAGAAACAAATCACCACTGTTTCTAAAGACCGCCACAAAGCATTCTATAGCTATGTCAAGAATCTCAATGCCAACACTCAGACCTGTTCTGAGTTACAGCACAATGGCACTAAATATGTAGAACCAATTGATATTGACAACATCCTGGCAGATAGATTAAGTGCTAACTTTATCCCCCTCTCACCACCTAAAGGGCCCATCTCTATACTGGAAGAATGCAAAGTTCCTTTAATCACAGCTGCACAGGTAAAAACCACACTCTCCAAGAACACAGCATCCATGGGACCTGACAACATCCCAGGCTGCATTCCACATGAACTACAAAATGAACTGGCACCCCACCTAAGTACCATGTTCAATCATAGCCTCACCTCAGGCTTTGTGCCCACTGAATATAGCACAGCAAAAGTTATCCCACTCCTCAAAGGGGGATCCACAATGGACCCCAGGAACTACCGCCCCATTAGCCTGACAAGCCTGGTCTGCAAGGCCATGGAATGTATCATCATGGAACTTATAATCAAAGACATTGGTAATCTCCAAACTCTGGACCCCACCAAGTTTGGGTTTGTAAAAGGCAGATCATGTCTCCTAAACCTGATACACTTCTATGAAGCAGTTACCAAAGCCATAGATGAGGGTAAGGTGGTTCACACAGCCTATCTAGATCTCGCCAAGGCTTTCAACACTATCCCCCACTCTGGAATCATAGATAAACTAACTAAACTAGGTATAAATCCCTATGTCACAAGATGGGCTGCCAACTGGCTCACTGACAGAACCCACACAGTGAAAGTAGCAGACTCCAAATCCAACTTCAGACCAGTGACAAATGGAGTACCACAGGGTTCAGTCCTGGGTCCTCTCCTGTTTGGTATCTACTTCTCTGAAGTACAGACTAACACAGGTCGTCTTTGGCTAATGAAGTTCACAGATGACTGCAAACTAAGAGCATTAATCGAAACTTCTAATGATGTGGACATCCTACAAAAGAGCCTCACTGAGACAGATGCTTGTTGTCAAAGCCATGGCCTCAAGCTCAATGCCAAAAAGTGCATTGTCATCCCTTTTGGTAAAAACTCTGTACCCATGAACTACCACATAGGTGGTAGTCTACTTAACACCAAAAGTGTGAGAAGAGACCTTGGGACACAGGTGGACAGTAGTCCCTCCTTTGATAATCGCCACAGCAGTCAGTCAGGAAATCCTTCTACATGGCACACCTCATCACCAAAGGTTTCTCATCCAGGAAAAAGAGGTAATTGGGCCCTCTACTCATCACTCATTAGACCCATTATAGTGTACAATGCCCCTTTTGGTATGTACCTCACAAGACATCTACAACAACTGGAAAGGCCACAGAAATACCTCACAAAGAGGATTACTGGGCTGAAACAGATGCCCCCTCCAGCTTTACTCTGTCGCATATTGCCTACTCAGAGGTGATTTCTGCCTAACATACAAAGCTATGTCAAACCCAGAGCTGTTGTACATGCTCCACTTAAAGCAATCCCAATCCCTCCGAGCTACACGCTCTAGGGACCAAAACCTTGTCACTACAATAAACAGAATATGCTGGAGGGATAGATTCCTGTCCCAGAGACTTCCCATACTCTGGAACAAACTACCTATCTATATCAAACAAAGCTCCTCATTAGTACTCTTCAAGAAAAATCTTGATGATTGGATGAGAAATAGGAAATTCAGCCCGAGGATCACTTCTGTGGCTCTGCTCAACAGGAGCACAGGAAAATAATTTTCTTGGGTGGCGAAAGCCAGGGTACCGTTTGTCTAGGCTTATATAGGCCCTAGGGTGAACAGCCTAGTACCTACCTAGGAAGCTATGAAACACTAAAAATTTTCTCAGCTAAAATAATATTTTAATAAGGGTTGTGTATATACAATTGCATTCTTATTTTTTACTTCTGGCAAATTGTGTACTTGATTTACAGTGGTATCATGTGGTTATTAGAGATGTTTTTGCATTGGTGATGTTTTAACCAATAGGAATTGTTTTTCGTGTGCTTAAAATGGTTTTATAAGATGCTTTAGTAGATTCTGATTAAGTCCCTGGTTTGTCAGGGATGAAAGCACTCAGTTAATCCATTACAGTGTGGATTTTAAACCTGTTCATCCTCTGTCGAGTGTAGTTTCATTTTGTTTTTGGTTTTAGTATTCTTGCTAAGACTCTAAGGTCTACGTATATCTTAGTTTCCACTGGGATTGGTTCCCCTTAGTTGGCTCTGGCTCTGAGTTTCAGGTGGTAGAGGTCACAGAGTTCCTTAGTGTGCCCCTGTTCACTCTGTAGTGCTATACAATTTCTATGAATGTAGGTTGTGTTAAGTTAAACATGGCCTGAAACTCTTCCCCTTCTTAGCCTAGGCCTATTGGCAGCAGCAGCATTGGCTTCAGCCTCTAGCACATATGAATTAAAGCAGTAGCAGCCCCTAACATTCTGTCTGTATGGACTTTCCATGTCTGTACTCCAAAAGTTTTGACATCTGCAGGAAAAACACAGCATGGAGTCTACATTGATGCTTTATAGCCTGTTGAATAGCTCCACTGTATTAGATTGGTTGATTAGCATGCAATTCAGCTGCTTATGTTGTAATTAGCATATGTGAAACACACAGAAAGACAGATGCAATCCATTAACAATCTACACCATTATAAAAAGGCAAATGTTTAGCTAGCCAAACTGACATTGAGGAGACTTGCATATGTTTGTAAGACTGCAAAAATGCATTTTCTTCAAGATATTTCTGTATTGTTGAACTTCAGCAGGTATGCTGCCATTTTGTCACCTACATAGTGCATATGCTGGGATGTATTTAAGAATAATGTGAAGCAAAGGCTTTTACACTTCCATCTGCATTCATTAGTTATAAGTGTACTGATGGCATGGGCATGTTTGTCAAGCCATTTCAGAGGTACACATGATTGACACTACATGAAAATGGAATACTGTGTTATAAATATGTACAAATGTTTCAGAGGCAGCTCCTTCAATAGCACTTTTAGCATTTCAAAGATGTTTTGTTTTATGTATTGTATTTATTTATTGACATTTGGTGACCAGGAAAGCACGACAAGATCAGAAACACATTTTCAGCAGTGGCCCAGGGAGAAAAGCTCCATCAGTTACAAATGACAAGCACCATAAGTTAAGAAACAAAAACAGAAAGCAGTTAGACATAATAATCAAATATTAGACAAATTCTGGGATTATACATAGCTGTAGGATGCATACATTAGGATAGTTTTACAAATATTGATAAGGGTTTTATGCTTTTATTTTTTGTTAGCAAAGTTTTGCTAGCAAAATGGTAATTTGCCTGTTCTTTTGTGTGGGGCTGTGTGATAAATATGTACAAATTTTTCAGGGACAGGTCCTTTGATAGCACTTTTAGCATTTCAAAGATGTTTTGTTAGCAAAATGGGTAATTTGTCTGTCTTTTTTGGTGGGAGCAAAGATGAGTTACTGTTATGGCACAAACAAGAATGGACTGTTCTTTTTTTGGGGGGAGGGCGCAAAGGTGAGTTAATCTTACGACACAAACAAGGATATGTTGCTGTTGTTACTCTCCTTGTTTTTCATCCTGCTGTTGTTAGTATTTCACATCTTTTGACTGTTTTAGGTTTCTCGAGTGGGTAATACTGACTGGCTAGCTTTTCTGCTTTTTCTGGAAACAGTTATCTTGGAGTTATTTGGTACTTTTGTGTATTATACTTCTGTTGCCTTTTAGGACACATACAAGTATGCCACTCAGGTATGTCAATCCACATATATCCCCTTTCACTGATAGGGAAAAATAAAGTAATCATGGATGGGTTTTGGCAATACGGTGCTTTTCTCCTGGAAAGGGGATGGGAAGATATGGCATACTGGATGTAAATATGGCAGCATGTTTTGCAGAATGTGAATACTGTGGGCAGCCATGGGAGAACATACAAACAGGTGCGCCACAGGCCCACTGACATGATCACTACTGCACACAGGCGAGCAGCTGCAGTGCTCTTGCCAGTGGAGGGCCTGCTAGGGAACTTCCACTAACTCCAATGAACAGTTCTTGGCTAATATAAGAAATCCAGACAGCTCCCAGCAGAGTGCAAGACAGCATGTACTGGATGTGGGCACAACACCTTTTGAGACAGAAAGCACTTCCCAGGATGAGCTTCTAGGTAGATTTGGTTATCTGAAGCAGAGTTCCTCCCTAATCCATTGCAAGTGCAACTTGGACAATTGGATGGGAAACTGGAAATTCATCCCTGGTTTGGCACCTCACAAAGAGGATTACTGGGCTGAAACAGATGCCCTACGCAGACCGTCTCAAAAAAAACCTCCAGCTTTACTCTGTCGCATATTGCC
>NC_056728.1:1882554146-1882656646 GCF_019279795.1 Protopterus annectens | reverse complement strand
GCTGAGATACCAGATGACTAATGGCTTCTGAGCTTCCAAAAAACATAAGTTGCCTTTTTTTTGCTTATTTTTTACTATTATCTGCACCTTTTTATCACCTGTCACCTGCTTTTATACTGTATTTGTTTACTATGTACTAAACTACACAATTATACTTCAATTGCCTGCTTTACTGTGCCTGTAAAATCAAATTTTATTACTGCTTTCACTATTTAGCAAGCTTTTTTGTTGTTTCCCTTGTTTAAGCATTTACTGGCAATTTTCACTGATTTAAAGCTATCTGTTCTGCATGCCCTGGTTTTCCATCAAGCAGTACTTAATTACATGATCTGTTAACTGTTTAAATAATTCATTAGAGCATCCTGGCTGATTTTTTTGCTGTTTAAACATTTTTTCATTATCCCACAACTATTTTTCTGCTGTGTTAAGTATTGTCCAGTGTTTCCTGGTGAAAATAGGGTAGCTAGTAGCTGTAGTATAATTCAGATCCATGCATGCTGCGTCTGAAACTGTTTGTAGTGGTTTGTTTGTTCTGTGCACGTTTTCTAGGCCATCTTGGATTGGAAGGGGCTACCCGTGCATTTGTGAGTGAACTTTGCTTCATTGGCACCTGACTTGTAAAGGGAGGCTGGTCTAGGACTTGGAATAAGTATCCTCATTGGTCTTTTTGAATTTTGTTAGAGTTTTTTCAAGTTTTAGCTTCTGGTATTTAGGCCCTGCATCAGAGCAGGTTTCTGCTTGTTTGCACTGAACTGAACTGAGGTGGTCTACCAGACACAATTCTGAGCTGAGATACTAGATGACTAGAGGCTTCTGAGCTTCCATAATACCATTAGTTGCCTTATTTTTGCTTATTTATACATTTTACTTTACTTTTTTTATTGCCTGCCACCTACTTTATACTGTATTTGTTTACTGTGTACTAAATTACACTTTTATACTGCAATTGCCTGCTACCAGTAAAATCAAATTTTATTGCTGTTTTCACTGTTTAGCAAGATTTTTTTGTTGTTTCCACTCTTTATTAAGTATTTACTGGTATTTTAAACAGTTTTAATGCTATATGCTCTGCCTGCCCTGGTTTTCCCACCAGGTAGTACTTAATTAGATAATCTGTTAACTGTTTAAATCATTCATTAGTGTCTCCTGACCAATTTTCTGCAGTTTAAATGTTTTTTTTTCATTGTCTCACTGCTATTTTTCTGCTGTGTTAAATATTCTCTAGTGTTTCCTGCTAAAACTAGTGTAACTAGTAGCTGTAGCATAGTCCACATCCAGGTCTGCTGCTTCTTGAACTGTTTGTAGTGATTAGCTTGTTCTGAGCATGTTTCCCAGGCTCTCTTGGTTTGGAAGGGGTCTATCTGCACTTTTGTGAGAAAATCGTGTTTCATTGGCACCTGACTGGTAAAAGGAGGCTGGTCTAGGGCTTGGAATAAGTATCTTCATTGGTCCTTTTGAATTTTGTTGGAGTTTTTTTTCAAGTTTTAGCTTCTGGTATTTAAGCCCTGCATCAGAGCAGATTTCTGCTTGTTTGTGCTGAGCTGAACTGAGATGGTCTACCAGACACAATTCTGAGCTGAGATACTAGACAACTAGAGGCTTCCTAGCTTCCAAAATACCATAAAGTTTCCAATTTTTTGCTTATTTATACTATTTATTGAACTTTTTTGTTGTCTGCCACCTACTTTATACTGTATTTGTTTACTGTGTACTAAACTACACTGTTATACTGCAATTGCCTGCTACCTGTAAAATCAAAATTTATTGCTGTTTTCACTGTTTAGCAAGCTTTTTTGTTGTTTCCATTGTTTATTAAGTATTTATTGGCATTTTTTCACAGTTCTAAAGCTATCTGTTTTGCCTGCCCTGGTTTTCAAATCAAGCAGTACTTAATTAGCTGCTCTTTTAACTGTTTAAATCATTCATTAGAGTCTCCTGACTGATTTTCTGCAGTTTTAAATGTTTTTTTAGTGCCTCACTGCTATTTTTGAATTTTGTTGGAGTTTTATTTTCACTCATATGCATACCACTACTCATACACATAGTACATATCAAACACATAAATCCACATACACGAAGGTTCTCTCAAAAAACCTATTGAAACACCAGAAACCTCCAAAACACAAGTCTGCTACAGCTAGCACAGTCTCCACAGCACCCATGACACATAGCAACACCAGTGTCTCAACTAGCAAGCTTGTAAGGTGTAACACTCAAAAAACAATTTGTTTTGTCTTTGGAGATTCAGTAGTGAGACACACGGATGTCCCACTCACCAGGATGGACAAGGAGAAAGTCGCAGTCAACTGCCTGTCTGGTGCTATTATTTGCCAAATCACGCATGCACTCAGGTCTGTCAGCAACAAGTACCATTATGGCAGTCATAGTTCATGGTGTGATTGACCTGAGATGTACCTCACTGGACTATACGAAGAGAGACATGGTCAAGCTCTCTGAGTATGTGTCCCAGGCAGGTATGTCCCTAGCCTTGAGCAGCATACTACCCTCACCTAGAATGATGCCACACTCTAAACAAAAGAAATGATTGATTTGAATGATTACCTTAATTTTTGGTGTCATTCCAAGGGGATCCAGTTACTGTTTGCCTGAGAATCCATGTTCGACAATCCTCGCTGTTTTGCCTGAGACGGTTTGCACATGGAATCCCTATGCTTTTGGCTGCTGGAAAAGGCTGTTGCCTCCCCCATAGTGCCTTTTTAGGCAAAGTCTCAAAAACAACATTACTGACATGAAATTAACCAATCAGAACAAAATAAATATCATGCTGCTAAATGCTAAGAGCTTAAACCAAAAACTGCACTCCCTGGAAGCACTTCTATCACTAGAAGATATAGATGTCTGTGCAGTCACAGAAGCCTGGTTTAAAGCCTCAGCGTGTACCCCATCCCTGCAAGACTACAATGCCTTCTATACCTTTAGACCACAAAATGAACATTTGCAAACCAAAGGAGGTGGTGTTTCAATCTATATTAGAGATACATTCACCTCACATCTAGTTAGACTGGACAACTTCATGGATTTATTCCAGGTCTAAGTTTCAGTGGGTAAGACCCCCATTCAAGTCCTAGCCAGTTATACATACCCTTCCATGTGTCAGACACCCACAAAGCCTACCTAACCAAACTGAAGACAATCCCAATTTTACCAAGAGAACTGGTTGTGGGGGAATTCAGTTATCTCACCATCAACTGGGAAACCTACTCTAGCCATAACTCAGTAGTGCAAAAGTTTCTTGAATTTGTGAAGTCAAATGCTCTGGAGTAAATTGTCCATACCCCAACAAGAGTAACAAACATTCTGGATCTGGTCCTCACCAACATGTTAAACAGATGCTCTGCTGCAACTGTTGGACCCTCATTAGTTAAAACTGACCACAAATCAGTCACCTTCAAACTGACACTAACACCAAAACTCACAAAGGGTGAAATCAGACTAATAAACTTCAACAAGGCAAACTATACCCTCCTAGGTGAAGGTATAAATGCAGTCCAAGCCCCATCCCAAGCTGAAAGTGGTAACTATGCTGAAGCATGCATTAAAGCCCTGTACAATCACTTGCATAAGTGTATAAACTCAGCTGTACCAGATAGAATCAAACCCAGAGACCCAAGTAAAATCAAGCTGCTATTGTGGATGTCCAGGATCAAAAACTCTACAATAAATGCAAACAGTTGCTGTCCAGAAAAACAAAACCAAGGACCCAACAATGCAAAAGCACCCTCCTCAGCCTTAACTGGCAAATAAGACAACTTGTCAAATCCTCCAAGTCCTTTGCAAGAAACCTAGCAAGTACTGTGAAGGATAACTATGAGGCCTTTTACAACTATGTACATAACCTAAAGGGTAGGACCCAAGCATGTGCAAAACCGGTGGCCAATGGTATCACACACACTGACCCCACAGAGATAGCAAACCTGCTAGCGGATAGGTTTGGTGAAAATTTCACTTCTTTATCTCCTCCTAACTTACAACAAACCCTCCCCAAATGCCCCCGCCTTACATATCTGAAAAGCAGGTCCTCAAAGCCATGTCCAAGGTAATGAACATGGCCTCTATGGGACCAGATGACACCCTAGGCTGTCTTCTAAACAGGCTAAAACATGAACTAACATCACCACTACATATCCCCTTTCAATCATAGCCTAACCACAGGCTTTGTTCCTGCAGAATGGAGAACAGCTTCAGTTCTTCCCCTCCACAAAGGTGGCCTAGCAATAGACCTGGGGAATTACAGACCCATAAGCCTGACCAGCATCATCTGTAAGGCTACGGAATGTATCATTATGGAAGTCATAAATAAAGATATAGGTGACCACCAAACCCTGGATCCTACTCAATTCATCTTCATGAAAGGAAGATCCTGCCTGTTAATTCTAGTGGATTGCTTTGAAAGTGTGACCAAGGCCATTGATGAGGGCAATCTGTGCACACAGCATACCTCGACTTGGCAAAGGCTTTCAACACAGTCCCACACTCAGGCATTACAGATAAACTTAGCAAACTGAATGCAAACTCCTTCATTGTAAGATGGGTTGCCACCTGTTTCACAATCCAGACACATCAACCAGCAGACCTGTTACCAGCAGGGTGCCATAGGGGTCAGTGCTGGGCCCCCTGCTGTTTCGTATATACTTCTCAGAACTTCAGGTCAAAACTAAAGGGTTGTGAATGACCAAGTTTGCAGACTACTGCAAATTAAGTGTGATCATTGAATCCTCAAATAATATCAGTATACTCCAGGAGGGTCTTACACAGACCAACAGCTGGTGTATTAGTCACGGTCTCAAACTTGAATGCAAAGAAATCCATCATCATTCCCTTCAGCACAAACAATGTCCCTTTACACTATCATATCAATAACAATACCCTAAGAACCCATGAAGTGGTAAGGGACCTGGGATCACAGGTTGACTGCAACTTTAACTTCAACCACCACACGTTTACCATTGTAAGGAAAGCTTTCCACACAGCTCTCTTGATTAGTAAAGGTATTGCCTCAAGAGCAAAAGAAGTTACAGCTCCCTTGTACTCGACACTTATCTGGCCCATAATTGAGTATAATGTCTCATTCGGTATGTAGCATACTAAGCACCTACAGCAATTAGAGACCTCAGCGGTTTCTAACAAAGAAGAGCAAGGGCCTCCAGCATGTGCCTTACATGGACCGATTAAAATCCCTGTCACTATACTCCATATCGTATAGACTTCTTACGGGAGATTTATGCCTGGCCTACAGAGCAACCCAAGACCCAAACCTAATGAACTTACTGCATATCCATAAATCAAAGGGGTCTAGGGCTACCCATTCCAGGGAATTAAGTATGGCCTGTGACTTAAATAGGACATGCTGTAGGGACAGAATTATCTCCCAGTGACTTCCACATCTTTGGAACAGGCTACCAATTCATGTGAAACAGAGCACCTCTATCATACTGTTCAAGAGGAACCTGGATGAGTGGATGGGCCACCATAAATTCTTACCAGGGATAGCATCCACAACTCTCTTGGACATGGGCAGTCATCACTAAATGCAATCTTGGGTATTGACTAATACTTCTACAGTATTACACTAGATTGAAACAGCTAGGCTTTAAATGACTTCCGGGTCAATAGCCTAGTAATCTCCTATGATCCTGTACTCTTCTAACAGTAACACTTCTTGTCTGAATTGCTTTATAGTTTTCTCTGTTTGATACTTCCATGATGGCATTTGATTTCTCCCCTTCTTTTCCCTTACTACCCTGTATTTTTGCGGTAAGACTTTATCTGTTATTAATTTAGCCGCACAGTAATATATCCTATTTACTTCTTTTATATCGCATGGATTTCTGTGGATAGTCCCAATTACTGTGCTCATTTCTTTTATCAAACTTCTAACTTTCTGAGTTGTATTGTCCTTCTGTAATCTGTTTCTTTCAGTGATCTTAATATGTCTGTCCATCTCTATTACATCAAGCAACTCTTCTCTTAGATCATTTTCCTATAAGCTGAGGACATACTCTTTGTTCTCCATTTCCTGTGGACATTCTATAGGTAGTTCCACACATCTTCCTGTGCCACATTCTCTTTGGATTCATCCTGTGTCATCCATATGGGAGCTCACTGACCTATCACCCCACAACATTGGCTGCATTACAGTTGCCACAGTTTCCTCTTCCTCCCCTTGCTGTGCAACTCCAACTGGACATTTATACTGGTTTTCTATGGAAGGCTCCAAATTATCTTCATTTGGCAACTGATCAGATGTTTCCTGCTCCACTGGTTTTGCCTTAATTTGGGGAGCCTTTGATGTATCTTGCTCTGATGTTTTCTGAGTTACATTTTCTACACTAAATCCTACACTTTACAGGCAATCCATTACCTAATGGTTTAGCCAATGTATTTTAAGTCCTCCAAATTTCAGACTCATTCCTAATCTTTATGTGTGTGTGTGTGTGTGTGTGTGTGTGTGTGTGTGTGTGTGTGTGTGTGTGTGTGTGTGTGTGTGTGTGTGTGTGTGTGTGTGTGTGTGTGTGTGTGTGTGTGTGTGTGTGTGTGTGTGGCATAAACAGAGACACTGGTGTATGATTATTACAAATGAAATTCCATTTCCAAGACATGAAAAAGTATGTATATATATATATATATATATATATATATATATATATATATATATGTATATATATATTATAACTTTTAGAAAATATGTAAAATTGCAGATATACATGCACAACTAAAATTGTTTCTAAAGAACATTCAGCTATAAATAGACTGACAGTATTATATGTAGTAACCATGCAAAGAAATACAAGTTATAATGAATGAGTGTTCTGGTCTAAAATACCGAAGTCCGAAAAGATTGCCCCCCAGATTTACTTATCTTCCGTGCAGGACTAGCATAGTCCTGCATGGACCCACCCATTTAGGAGTAGGACGGCAGCATGCCATGTATATAAATAAGGTGCGCTGCCCGAGCTCCTAGGCTTATACGGAGTGTGTATGAGTGCAGGGGGCATGTCTGAGAGCAGAGCTCTCAGAATAAACACGTCCCTGTGATGTAGAACAGCAGAAAGTGGTACGAAATGTGCAAGACTGCTCATAGGTGTCTGCATATCCCCACCAACAGTAACCCATGTGTGCAACAGCAACAGTACATATAAAGTAAATGAAGAATCCCTTTTATTATTTTTTTAAAAAATCCGAGTACAGCTAATCGTAGGTGCACGGGTGTTCCCATTGCTTAGCTATGGCTAAAGTAGCATAAAAGGCTGAAGAGGATAACAAGGAAGATATATGTCAATGAAGCAGCACAGCAATAGTGTAGTGGGAAGAGCATTCATCTAACTAGCAGGCATTCTGGGTTCAAGTCCCACTGCAGCACAATCTATTTTACATGGTAAAGCACGTTATAACCAATATTTTTGTTGCAAAACCCACTAAATAACATATATTTATGAACTGGAGTACTGCAGGAAATGCACATGTGAAGTGTCAGTGTCATAATGAATAAGGCGCTAGTAAGCAAGTTTAAGCACAAATAAGCAGTAGTAAGCATATTTAAGCACTAGTAAGCATGTTTAAGTGTGTTTGCATGGGGGTAAACACTGCCTACACAAATTAAGCAATTTAGAAGCTGAGTACAAGAAACTGTAACCAGAAGTTAGCAGTGCTTACCTCCACGCAAACCCACTTACAACTGCTTTAAAGTGCCTTAATCCATCTGTATCTAATAGCCCATGTTCTGCCCAGCAGCAAAATAAACAGCCTCTGCAAGGCTCAAACCCAGGACCATGTGCACTACAGTCACATTAGTTAACCACCAAGCCATCATAGTAGTACATAAGGTTGAGGTTTCAACAAACAAATCCTCACCATAGGAAAATCAAACTGAACATGCAAAAGGAATCTATGTACAGTGTGATGTTGTATAACCTGCTACATAACATAAGTATGTGAACTGGAGTACTGCAATAAGGCCAGATGTGAGGTGTTATTGTAATAAAGTGTTGAAGTCCCCAGGACCCCATACAGTGTACGTACACATGAATCACAGATACCAGACACACATATAAGATGTAATGAATAATACATCAATGCCAAAAGGAAAATATAATGCAAATTAAATATTAAGCAATGCTAAGCATTGAACAGCTCAGCTTAGTTGATGTAAGCAATGTGTAGGCTGGCTAACTCAATCTGCCCAGTGGTATACCCCTATAAGCAATGCCAGCATTAGGTAAGCAGGTGGGCCCTTGGCTTAGCCTTTTCAAAACTGTCCAATCACAGAAAAGTGTGGGAAATCGGGTGTATTTAAACCCCACAGGCATAAATACTTCCCATAACTGGTTGCAGTTCCCTACTGTAGGCAGAATGGCTGGAGTTGTGGAAGACACTCGATTTAGAGCACAGTGCTGGGGCACCCAGGAGTCCAGATTTATGGTATGGCTCCTGGTAAAACACCATGAGCAGAGACTACTGCAGGGCCAGTACCAGGGCTCTCAGTATAAAGTGGAGGCCTGGGACAGTCTCACCCATGACCTCACCAGTCCCACTGGTATCCCCAGGGCTGTTGAGCAGGTCAGGCATCACCATGCTGACCTGAAGCGGTGGAGAGGCAATCTCTTGGAGCAGTGGATCCAAGAATCAAGGGAGATGGCCGATGCCCCAGCACTGAGTAAGTACCCATTCTACTACGTAGATAATGATTGCCTAGCTTGTGTATACTATGGATAGGTGATGGCTAAATATCACTGTATCTCTCTGACAGCTGCAGATGAGCAGGCTGTGAACCAGCAAGCCCATGCTGCTAGGCTGCAAAGGCAGCATCGTGAGGCAAGTTAGTAATAATCTTGTATGTACTGTCATAAAAAAATAAATATAACAGTTCTAGAAAGTGTTGTACCAGTATAAAATGTATTGTGTATGGGATGTACTGAATAAACTAGACAATATGTCAGGAAGACTGTCATACAGGTTGTGTGCAAATAAAGGTGTAATATCTAGTGAATAAAAGTATAACCCCTGGAGTGCTTGTGTACATTCTGCTTTCATATGTTTCATATGTTGTTGTAGTGTTGCATTCTATAAATAGTACTGTTGTATTAAGCAGTGTTACCCACACTGCTTAATGCAAATAAAATGTGTAGGAAGTTCAGTATAACAATGTTGGAAGTCCCAAGAGGTCAGTCATATTGTACAATTGAGGGAGACTTAGACAGAAAACATTGGAATGCTTTACACCAATTCCCTGGTAGCACAGTGTACTGTGATGTCAACTGCAATACTTTTACCACACACAGCAGGGGGTTGAATCCCGGGAGTGGTAGTAAGTTCTATGCATAATCATACCCCACAACTGTACAGAGTTTGTGAAAATGTTAAGATAGGAAGCTGTATGCATAATTAGACCCAACTGTACAGAATTTGCTAGAATGTTCAGATAGTAAGCTGTAAGCATAATCATAACCATCAACTGTCCAGAATGTGGCAGAATATTCAGGTAGTAAGCTGTATGCATAGTCATACCCCTCCACTGTTTTGATCTGTCCAGCATGTCCAGATAAATGCCCCAAATCTGTTGCCTGGTAACCTGTTCCCCTGACAAGTCAGTGTGATGATCCAAGAAATGTAGGCAGCTGTTACTGACATAAAACTGATAGTCAGACCTGTACATAGTCAGAGAATGTATATGGAAAAAAAACTGTCATTGTAGCATCTCACCCAAAGCGTATGACAGCAATTCTCAAAATATGTCACATTAACACCTGCATCCTGTCAAGCCTTGACCAGAGTGTGCAATAACAAAGTATTAGGTATGTGTTTAACATCAACATGGAATCTGGGAGCATGTCCAGAATATGTCAGGTAGTGTTAACAAAGATTTTCTCCACAGCTATAAAATGTAAGAGGTGTAGACTGTAGGTACAAAATAGTCCACTTATATCCTTGTCTACAAGCATGGAATCTGGGAGTATGTGTAGAAATCGTCAGGTAGTGTTAACAATGATTTTCTCAACAGCTATAACAGGTAAGAGATGTAGCCTATACGTGAGACACAGTCCATGTATACACTAATCTACAAACATACCATTGTACAAAGTAAGGACATTGGGTAGTGTAATAATACATGTAAGGGACAGATAACTGCACTGACTAAGAAAATTGTGAAAACTACAGGGATTTATTAGTTGTTACTTGACCTCTCTCTCTCACCCCAACCATATGTGCAACAATAACCTAATTACACACCTCAATGGGTACGTGTACATTCCAAACATTTGTTGAGACATATGTCCTATTGCTTTATAAATATTCACATTTGGTTCCATAGATGTGCCATATTAAAATACTCCCAAATTGGTGGCCTGTTGCCATCAATGAAACCTGTATGCTGTTGTAATGGCCACTGTTGTCCCATATACGCATGTGTTCTGCTCGCTCTGCAACTGTGGTAAATCTGGTGTCTTGGGTTAATTGAATACCTATGCATGCTGTTATAACTAATCCTGAATGCTTTTGACTATTACTAACTGATATCCTTCTTCAAACTTCAACACCATAGCTTGTATGGGAAGGCCGTTCCCAGCGGACCCACCTGTCCCACCTCAGCTGTACATGGCACCAGACACCAGCATGTCTGGGGCCCAGCATGGGATGTCTTCCTCCATTGGCCCTGCACCACCTTCAGGTGGAACCACCACAGGGGATGGGGCTCGGCCCCCCCATGGGAGCGGGGATGGAGAGGTACCTGTCTCCCACCATCAGGTCCGGGCTGTGGTGTGTAGCGAGCTCGACAACTAGATTTGAGACAAGCTACGCCAGCTTAAAGGCTGCATGGTGCAATTAGAGGGTGAGCCCGCCCCTCCTTTCCAGCCCCCAGCACAGCCACCTTTGGGGCTGTGAAGGTGCAATGGATACTGCTCATGGGTGGGGACCTCAATCCCACTCTTTCTATTTGGGGGCTCATGGGCTTGCAACTTCCAAACAACCCTCCCCGTCCATAGTTTTTACCCACACATCTGTCATATACCGCCCCTGTATGTGTCTTGTTTGTCTTGTCTCTTAACCTACCCAACCTACCTCCCCAAATATGCCTACTACCACTCCCCAACATCCCACTCTCACCTGAAAAAAAAAAGGGCAATCTCACCCCATAGAGAGCTGTTCATTTCACACACATGGCCACTGGACACATGTAATCCGGTCTAATTGGCATTACAATGAATTATTGTTGTCCTCACCCCCCACCCAGGGCTTTGAGTGTCCAAATCTACCTCCAAATTCAGTGTATATGTGCAGTTGTGACTGTTGAAGAAATGGGCAGCTATGGACCTTCCTTACACCATTGCTGCACATCCCTGGCTAATTTCCCTACTGTCTTTCCCTCTTTGTGCCCCCTTTTTCACCACTTTCCTATCAACCCCTTTTTCTTTTCTTTTAAAGTAATTAGCGCAGGGGTAAGCTGGAGTAAGCACTTTTAAGCAGCAGTAAGTGGGTTTAAGCTTATTTGCATGGGGGTAAGCACTGCCTACACAGATTAAGCAATTTAGAAGCAAACTGAGTGTAAGAAACTGTAACTGGAAGTTAGTAGTGCTTACCTCCACGTAAACCTGCACAAACCTACTTACAACTGCTTTAAAGTGCCTTAATCACTCTCTATCCAATGGCCTGTGTTCTTCCCAGCAATAAAATAAACAGCCTCTGCAAGGCTTGAACCCAAGACCCTGTGCACCATAGCCAAAGTGATTTAACACTAAGCCATGCCAGATATACATAAATCTGATGTTTTCAGAAACATAACATCCAGCCCAGTCATGTAACAGTACAGATAATGCATATCAACATCTAGATGTATGTGTGTGTGCAAATGTATTAATATATAAACAGATACAATATATCTATATAAGTGTATATATATATATATATATATATATATATATATATATATATATATATATAATTAGAAATATATACATATATATATATATATATATATATATAAATATATATGAACATATATATATGCAAATGCCTATATCGACATATATGTCTATACCTATATGTCTACATATACACAGCAAATTACATATATGTACACAGATATATATATCTATGTAGGTATATACGGACATAGTTTTATATATATATATATATATATATATATATATATATATATATATATATATGTAAGTGGATATATATATATTTATATAGGTATATATGGCCTCATATCTATAAATAGCAATGGTAGATTAACAAAAACAAATATCTCCACATGCACCGGTAATGGGGTTGAATCACCCCAAACAATACACGTCTTGTACGAAAAGGCATACCCCCCACAGCTAAACAAGTCTGCCCTGCAATACACTACCAAGTGTTACAGTTCCCATAACCAGGACCTGACATGACATGGGCACAAGATGTTAACAGTACTATAACCCACCTGTATGATGTCAGGCTGGTATTGGTAACATATCATGCAGTACAGTCTGGCTCCCATAGGAAATGTAAAATGTGGAAGCTATCAACATCTAACGAAACCACTTTGAGCACCAAAAATTTAATATAAAGCTTTCAGGTTAACCACCCTTCATCAGTACATAAAATAAATGAATTTCACCATTGTTTAAATAGGGATCTAGTAATGTCACATGATACAGCCAGCCTAACCTAGCAACATTAATTGAAAATTAAATATTCAAATTACTTCATTAAAAAACTTTATTCACACCAAATCAATTTAAACATATATACATATGGATATATATATATATATATATATATATATATATATATATATATATATATACACATATAATACATTTATATATATATATATATATATATATATATATATATATATATATATATATATATATAAAATCATACAACACACATAACACATATATATGTGTAAAACATGATAACCATATTTAGTTCTTAAAACCTAAGTTTAAAACTATACTGCATTCTCAAATATTTTCTCTCTGTCTTTTAATTAATATAGGATTTATACTGACAGTAT
The DNA here is from genome assembly GCF_019279795.1 of Protopterus annectens. Classification (NCBI taxonomy): domain Eukaryota; kingdom Metazoa; phylum Chordata; order Ceratodontiformes; family Protopteridae; genus Protopterus; species Protopterus annectens. The sequence goes on along the minus strand of NC_056728.1, from coordinate 1,882,643,619 downwards.
TATTCAGACCTGGTACAACATCTGCTTGGAGTCTGATAATCCATTCATATTCTTTTAACTCTAGATTGTTATTCATATCACCACCCCTAATATCCATATTTACTGTACCTATACCTCTAAACTTAAAAGTATGTGTATTGCTGTTTTCCATGACATGCTTACTTAATGCATTTGTCACCACTCTTCTTCTTATATCGGACTTGTTTTCTATTATACGTTCCCTAAATTTCCTAGTTGTCTTACCAACATAGAATGCTGTACATATTGTGCATGTTGCAAGATATACTAACTGAGTTGTATTACAACTTGCTGAACAATTAAATTCATATTTTTCTTTGGTAGTAGGATGTTCAGAATTATTTGTCAAATCATAGACATCATCACAACAGCTACAATTGTAACATTTTAATGTTGCATTCCTATGTTGGTACATTACTCTTTTTTCTTTAAAGTCTTTATAGCACAATTTCTGCTTCAATGTTTCCAAGTTCCTAAATGCAAATCTAGGCCTTATGCCTAATAAATCTTTAACCTCTGGCATAGCCATCAATATAAGCCAGTTTTTCTCTATAGTGTTGCATATATCTCTAGTGTTTGTATTAAAAGTGGTGACATATCTCACCACTTTATCACCTCTATCTGAAACATTTGTTTGTTGTATTATATCTCTGCCAAAAACCGACTTGTATTTATCCCTTCTCCCTATCTTTCCTTCTTTATATATGGCATCTACATATTTAGCAGAATAGCCATTTCTCTCAAATTCTTCCATCATTTCCATTGCTTGGAACATAAAATTATACTCTTCTGTATTAAGCTTACTGGCCCTTATTAATTGTGCTTTTAGTACACCTTTAGAAGTATGTGGTGCATGCATACTATTCCTTCTTATATACCTATTAGCATTTACTTCTTTTTTATATATTGTTGACTCTATTTTCTTTCTTATACAATTGAATGTCCAAGAACACTATGCTATCTGCTGAAGAAGACATTTTGAATTTTAAAAAATCCGTCGTAGCGTTTAAATATACGATATAACTTTCTAACTCTTCACTACTACCATCCCAAATTAAAAAACAGTCATCTACAAATCTTTTGTAAAATTTAACCTAGGTGTTTAAACTATTGTGTTTACTCAATACAAACTGCTTCTCCCATTGAAACAGCACTAAATTTGCATACGTATTTGCTACTGGGCTGCCCATTGCTACCCCAGTTAACTGCAAATAAGTTTTTTTATCAAAAATAAACACATTCTTTGTCAGTAAAAAATTAAGTACATTCATACCTCAACCTTGTCCTGTTTTAACTGCCTTTATGAATGTTGTTGAAAAAGATTTGAGGCAACTGTATTTAAGAAAAAATAGAAAAAAGTTTTATAACCTTTCTTATATGGAAGCCCTTAAGCAATTGGAAGAAGATGATAATTTAATTATTAAACATGCAGATAAGGGAGGCGCCGTTGTAGTAATGGATAGGAATAAATATATGGAGAAGTTTAAGAGTATTTTAATGGATACTTCAACTTTTAAATAGATAACGTTTAATGAAGTTAAAAAATGTATTGTAGATGTTAACTTGGCAGTTTATGAATTACAGCTTGTATTTATCCCTTCTCCCTATCTTTACTTCTTTATATATGGCATCTACATATTTAGCAGCATAGCCATTTCTCTTAAATGTTTCCATTATTTATATTGCTTGGAACATAAAATTATTCTCTTCTGTATTAAGCTTACTGGCCCTTATTAATTGTGCTTTTAGTACATCTTTAAAAGTATGTGGTGCATGCATACTATTCCTTTTTATATACCTATTAGCGTTTACTTCTTTTTTATATATTGTTGACTCTATTCTATTTTCTTTCTTATACAATTGAATGTCCAAGAACACTATGCTATCTGCTGAAGAAGACATTTTGAATTTAAAAAAATCCGTCGTAGCGTTTAAATATACGATATAACTTTCTAACTCTTCACTACTACCATCCCGAATTAAAAAACAGTCATCTACAAATCTTTTGTAAAATTTAACCTTGGTGTTTAAACTGTTGTGTTTACTCAATACAAATTGCTTCTCCCGTTGATAAAGCACTAAATTTGCATATGTATTTGCTACTGGGTTGCCCATTGCTACCCCAGTTAACTGCAAATATTTTTTTTTATCAAAAATAAACACATTCTTTGTCAGTAAAAAATTAAGTACATTCATACCTCAACCTTGTCCTGTTTTAACTGCCTTTATGAATGTTGTTGAAAAGGATTTGAGGCAACTGTATTTAAGAAAAAATAGAAAATAGTTTTATAACCTTTCTTATATGGAAGCCCTTAAGCAATTGGAAGAAGATGATAATTTAATTATTAAACATGCAGATAAGGGAGGCACCGTTGTAGTAATTGATAGGAATAAATATATGGAGAAGTTTAAGAGTATTTTAATGGATACTTCAACTTTTAAATAGATAACTTTTAATGAAGTTAAAAAATGTATTGCAGATGTTAACTTGGCAGTTTATGAATTACAGCTTAGTCAAGATATAACTATAGATCTCTTTAACTACCTCTCTATACCATGTCCTAGAATACCCCAGATTTATGGCATCCCGAAAATACATAAATGTCTGGAAGACCCACCCCTGAGACCTATAGTCTCAGGTAATGGATGGGTAACAGAATCAATTTCAAAATATCTACAGTTACAATTGAGTAAATATTTGATTAAATGTCCAAGTATACTGAAAGACGCTAATAGTTTTCTATCTGATATGTAAAAACGGTATGAAGAAAAGATTGGGAAAATTTCTAATTTTATTTTTGTAATGTTAGATATTACTTCACTTTTCACAGTAATTCCAAATGATTATGGATTGGATGCCATGCGATGTTTTCTAACTAGTGAAATTGGTATGCAAGCACGAGAAATAGAGAATTTATGTGCTTTATTAGATGTGGTACTGACAAAGAATGTGTTTATTTTTGATAAAAAAAACTTATTTGCAGTTAACTGGGGTAGCAATGGGCAGCCCAGTAGCAAATACATATGCAAATTTAGTGCTGTTTCAATGGGAGAAGCAGTTTGTATTGAGTAAACACAATAGTTTAAACATCTAGGTTAAATTTTACAAAAGATTTGTAGATGACTGTTTTTTTAATTTGGGATGGTAGTACTGAAGTGTTAGAAAGTTATATCGTATATTTAAATGCTACGATGGATTTTTTAAAATTCAAAATGTCTTCTTCAGCAGATAGCATAGTGTTCTTGGACATTCAATTGTATAAGAAAGAAAACAGAGTCAACAATAAATAAAAAAGAAGTAAATGCTAATAGGTATATAAGAAGGAATAGTATGCATGCACCACATACTTCTAAAGGTGTACTAAAAGCACAATTAATAAGGGCCAGTAAGCTTAATACAGAAGAGTATAATTTTATGTTCCAAGCAATGGAAATGATGGAAGAATTTGAGAGAAATGGCTATTCTGCTAAATATGTAGATGCCATATATAAAGAAGGAAAGATAGGGAGAAGGGATAAATACAAGCCGTTTTTTGGCAGAGATATAATACAACAAACAAATGTTTCAGATAGAGGTGAAAAAGTGATGAGATATGTCACCACTTTTAATGCAAACATTAGAGATATATGCAACACTATAGAGAAAAACTGGCTTATATTGATGGCTATGTCAGAGGTTAAAGATTTATTAGGCATAAGGCCTAGATTTGCATTTAGGAACTTGGAAACATTGAAGCAGAAATTGTGCTATAAAGACGTTAAAGAAAAAAGAGTAATGTACCAACATAGGAATGCGACATTAAAATGTTACAAATGTAGCTGTTGTGATGATGTCTATGATTTGACAAATAATTCTGAACATCCTACTACCAAAGAAAAATATGAATTTAATTGTTCAGCAAGTTATAATACAACACAGTTAGTATATCTTGCAACATGCACAATATGTACAGCATTTTATGTTGGTAAGACAACTAGGAAATTTAGGGAACGTATAATAAAAAACAAGTCCGATATAAGAAGAAGAGTGGTGACAAATGCATTAAGAAAGCATGTCATGGAAAACAACAATACACATACTTTTAAGTTTAGAGGTATAGGTACAGTAAATATGGATATTAGGGGTGGTGACATGAATAACAATCTAGAGTTAAAAGAATATGAATGGATTATCAGACTCCAAGCAGATGTTGTACCAGGTCTGAATAATACTGTCAGTATAAATCCTATATTAATTAAGAGACAGAGAGAAAATATTTGAGAATGCAGTATAGTTTTAAACTTAGGTTTTGAGAACTAAATATAGTTATCATGTTTTACACATATATATGTTATGTGTGTTGTATGATGATTTTATATAAATATATATATATATATATATATATATATATATATATATATATATATATATATATAAATATATATATATATATATATATATATATGTTATTATATGTGTATATATATCCATATGTATATATGTTTAAATTGATTTAGTTTGAAGAAAGTTTTTTAATGAAGTAGTTTGAATATTTAATTGTCAATTAATGTTGTTAGGCTGGCTGTATCATGTGACATTACTAGAACCCTATTCAAAACGATGGTGAAATTCATTTATTTTATGTACTGATGATGGGTGGTTAACCCAAAAGCTTTACATTAAATTTTTGGCATTCAAAGTGGTTTCATTAGACTTATTTGTGCAGTATCACCAGCAGTTTGTCTAAAGCTATCAACATCCCCAGGATACATATACACAGACACATATATGCAGATACAGATATACATATATATATATATATATATATATATATATATATATATATATATATATATATATATATGTATGTATGTGTGTGTGTATATATATATATATATATATATATATATATATATATATATATATATATATATATTTATATATATTGTTCCCCTTCAAAATCCTGAATTATTGAATGCTCAAAATTCAGTAACTCGAGACTGTAAAGTCGAAAATGCAGAAGTGCGAATCTGCATAAACGTGAATTCAAATATCTCAAATTCACGCTTATGCATGTCAGCTACGGGACGGGAAGTGTGTGAGTTGAGATGTTTTACAGAAGTGAAGATAAGTGAGTGCATATGTGTGTTTTGTAAGTTTTGCTTGTAGGTTAGGGTAGGGAGTTGAGAGTATGAGTGTGAGTGCTGGATGTGTCTATGTATGTGTGATGTGTTTGTGTGTGTGCGAGGCAGTTTAAAATATCGGTGTGGTTTTTTTTTTTTTTTTTGTGTATTAGTGCAATGTTGGAGTTAGAATATATAAGTAAGGGGTTGTGGGGAATGCAGGGGGGCTTCCCACCCTGCGTACATGTAGTAGTGTAGGTCTTGTAGTTTATGTTATGTGGGTTGTATAGCATGCGTGTTGTGTGGTGTGTGAGTTCTGTATGTTCGGGGTTTTTTGTTTTCATTCTTGTGGGTTTCTGGATTTTTGTTTGTTCGAGATATATATATATATATATATATATATATATATATATATATATATATATATATAAATATACACAATCCCCCAAAACAAATAAGTACCAAACAATGATGGTTAGAAGAAGTTTATTCAGGCATCGCCTGCCCAACACAGACCGGTGGCCGGTTTCGCATCAAGCGTCATCAGTGTGCAATTTAGTTAGGCAAAAGCTCGGATTTAAATACTTTGAATGCAGACACCTTCTGTGCAAATTTAAAGTTACAGACACACAAAAATTTTTTTCCCCATACTTATGCAAATAAAAAACAAAACCAAGTGATGACATTGTCCTCAAACAGTACAACTGAACATACACATCTATTAAGTAATACATGGAAGACTTTCAACACATAGCAGAACCAATATTACCCTGTTACTTCAACACTCTTCCCATTAATCAATATATAGAGTTATATATCATAAATATAACGCTAAATAAGAATACATACCAAAAAGGGAATGATATTGAAAATAAAAAATAAAAATAAAAAATGTATATACTTTTATATACATTTCTTTATATCTTTATTTATCATATAGGACATTACCATTAAATATTTATAATGACTATATAATAATAGATCAATTTGTTGATTTCAAATATCCTGACTTTAATTAATTTGGTTACTGCATATGTTTACCACTGAATATTCAGGCCAGGTTTAAAAAGTGCCCCCAAATTCACTGTCCATTGGCATTCTTTTTGGGTTAATATCTGATGTTTAAACTTATCATTTTTATCCTGCATCACGACCATATCTAAACCTACAAAAACAAAATGTGCTGTTGTGTGAATCATCTTGTGTTTATACAAAGCACACCGCTGCCTCTGACATTTTATATCACTGATATGAAGAGCTATTCTTTGTTTAAGTGTACAAGAAGTCTGTCCCACATAGAATGCTCCACAGTGACAGACAGCCATATAAATAACCGATGAACTGCTACATTTAGTAAGGTATTTAATATCAAACACCCTCTTAGTGTTCACTGATGTGAAAAATTTAGTTTTTGCCATCAGCTTACAGTATTTGCAGGACCCACAATAAGTGCTCCCAACTATATTCACAGTAGATGTAAAATACTCTGGTCTACCTTTTTTAAAGGAGGAGAAATGCTGCCCCAAAGTCCTACCTTTTCTGTAGCCAAAATGACAATATTCATCCACTATGTTGGTGAAAAAAGGATCTGAATGCAAAACATGCCAATGTTTCGCAAAAATATTCTTAATACGAAACCATAAGTTGTAAGAAACCTAACTCTTTCCTGTTATAACTTGTTATTATGCTCTCGATCAACCAATAGTACTGCTCTAGCCATATGATTTGATGCCTTATGTGCCCCTTGAACACTGTTTTTTTTATAGCCCCTTTTAATAAACCTCATTTCTAAGTCCAAAGCTTGTGCCTCATAGGTGATATTCTGAGAGCAAATCCTTCTAACCCTTTGAAATTGAGATCCGGGGAATATTTTGGATTGTGTGGCAGGGTTGGCAACTGTTAGAATGTAGAAAGGCATTTTTAGAAAATGATTTTCTATATAATTCAGTAATAAAATAGCCTTCTGCTGATTTACTCACCTTAACATCCAGATAGTCAACTTCCCGGATATTAATCCCCCCAGTAAATTTAATGCCATATTGATTTCTGTTAAGAAAATCTACAAATTCCTGCCAAACAGCATAGTCACCCCCCACACACACACAACCCAACAATCATCCAGGTATCTACGCCACATAATAAGATGGTTTTTGAAACATCTAGGAGCTGTATATATATATATATATATATATATATATATATATATATATATATATATATATATATATATATATATATATATATATATTTATATATATTGAACTTCCAGATAACCCATAAACAAGTCTGCATAGGTGGGGGCAAAAGTAGCCCCCATTGCCGTTCCTTTTATCTGTAAATACCATTGGTGATGAAACAAGAAAGCATTATGTTCTAACACCAACTTAAGGAGCTTTATCAAAAATCCTCTTTCCTGTATACTATATAGACCAGATTGTTGCATCCAAAACTCTATAGCTCTAATTCCCCCTTCATGAGGAATACTTGTGTACAATGATTGAACATCTAAGGTCCCCAAATAATCGTTAGCAGATACTTGCAAATTATCCATTAAAGACAAAAGCTGTTTTGTGTCATGAATCCTGGCTGTTACCAAAGGAAGAAGCTTTTTTAGCTTATATTCCAGGTACTCAGAAAGAGGTTCAATCGGGGTGTGGCCAAGGATGAACACAGGGTAGCAGCAGATTACTTCAGCTCCACCAACATAACTACATTAACAGGAAATTATTACTTCAAAACTCAACTAATGGAATAATTTTCTTTCTAAAAACGTTTGGATTATCATCACTTATAATAATATTCAAAAAAGAAAGAAAATTTAACTGACTTTCCTGTCAGAAATCCTTTTGGAAAATTCTCTCTCATCACTTCTGTTCAAAATGAGTTCCAGCAAGGCTAACAGTCAGGATTCCAGCATTAAGAAAGAGCTTCAGACATTATTATCAACTATACAGCAACTAACAACTAAAATGGATAAACTGGATGTTAAAATTGATAACTTTATAGAGAAAACCACAAAACAAATGGATATGCTACACCAAGATTTACAACATCAGAAAGCCCAGATAACAGGTATAGAAGAGGCACTTAATGATATGGACAACAGAATTAAGGAAGAAGCAATGAACACTGAATTTTTATTGAAACAAAACACCCACCTTCAATCCAAACTAGATGACTTGGAAAACAGATCCAGACGTAAAAATATAAGTATTTTTGGGCTGCCAGAAAATATAGAAGGTAACAATATTACATCTTTTTTAAACACTTGGCTTCCCAAAACTTTAGATCTGTCAGAGGCATTTTCTTTTGGCATTGAAAGAGCCCACAGATCTTTATCCATTTCTAATACAAATAAAAATTATCCTAGATCAGTTATTGTAAGATTTTTATCATCTTATGACAAGGAGATGGTATTAAAATCTGCATGGGCTAAATCACCTATAAAAATTAATGAAGCAACTGTGCTTTGACAATGACTATTCCTCTTTGGTAATATCAAAAGAAAGGTCTTTTACCATTAATAAGAGAGCTTAAGAAAGCACAGTTCAAAACTCATCTTTATTTCCTTCCAAACTGAAAATCTTTTACCTGATGGCCCTAAAATTTTTGAGGACCTGGACTCTACTTTGGTATATATTAAAAAATAAAATACTAGACAAAATAGAGGATATGGAATGGGCAAGTCCTTCGTAAAAAGAATGGCAACAGGAACATCTTGGAAGACATCAGAGAAACAAAAGAGACTAAAAACAAATGACATGTTTTATATTTCTTTGAACTTTTAATTACAGTTTGTGCATCTACAAGAAAACCATAAATATCTTAATGATTTGTACAAAGTTATACTAATGTGCAAGAACTGAAGTTTGTTTTATGGATAATCAAACTGACATGAGGAACAAATTACCTGATATAAATCAACTTGTTTCTCTTCTGTAACTAACAGATCTAAGGTTAGTAATATGTTATATCTTTTTTTTTCTTTCTTTATTTTAAATAATAGCACTCTATTTAAACTAAACATATATGGAATGGGGAGGGAGGGCAGAGAGGGGGGAAAGATGAAAAGAAGGAAAAAGGGGGAAAATAAAATATTATCTCTTTAAAATTATTTATGCTGTTTAAATAAAACTGCTTTATATTATACTATATTTAAAATTGCTTGAACACATAATATCAAATAATAAGTTATGATATAACAGTAGCTGACTAGAACTAAAGCAGTTGTAAGTAATGTGTCTCAGGTTTTACTTTACTAAAAGAAACAGCAAGTAAATATATATCTAGATATGTTTTTTTTTTTTTTAAAGAAGTAATAAGGTTCTAATAATACTGATGTGTGTCTGTAACATACTTTGGATGAGAAAATGAAATGGGACACATAAATTTAAGAAATGTTTATGTTAGATCATTTAAGGCTTGGTTTCACTGCCATAGAGACTGCAATGACTTGTGGAGTGCTTCGAGAAGGTTTTACACTGTATAAATCCTTTTACATTCAAAATGAATGTTTATCACTTACTTTTACTAAAATTCCCACCAGAATGTTATAAGAGACAATTTTAGTTATAGGTATCCTCGTGAATAGTGCCCTTGAGCCGATTTAAAAGCTTCAACATTCAGCAAATGCACAGAGAAGCTGAAAGCAGCCATTTTGAACTTTGACCCCTGATTTCACACAGACACGTCGCAAAGTCAAGAAGTAAACCAGTTTCAGGAAGTAGAACTGCTGTAAATGCGGTATTGTGATGAAAAACGAACTTTATGACAACAAAATGTGAGTTTTTCTTTATAACTTACTTATTTAAGATGTTACTTATAAAATGTAAAAGTTATAATAATTTTTAATATCTTAATATGCCATAGTAAACAAATGAAATAGCTTAGAATGCATAGTAGCTAAACTCATGCATATGTGACTCTGAAAGCTTATATAGTTGCTGCATTTCAATGCATATAGGTGCATATAATTTAATGATATATAACATTATAATGCATTTATTTTAACAAAGATAAATAAGTATGTGCATTACTATGATTTTATTTCAGAAGAAAGTGTCATGTGATACATTCTAAGCTGCACTGCAGATATATGAGATATAGCAGGCTTTCATCACAATGATTCATGCATAACTAGAGATCAACATTGCTTTGTAGTCTGTTTCTTTTATCTCATATACTAAGAATAATCATTTTTATTTAAATGGTAAGAACAAGTAAGAGAAGGAAGTTTGTAGTACATGTAGTTTAAAGTTTTAAAACTATTAATAGTACTGTTATGGCAGAAAATATGAATATTCTAATGTAAATAATATTTTGAGACATAATAGCCTTAGATAATAAATGTTATTAAATTCAAATGAACATAAACAAATAATAAGAACCTATCACTACAAGTTTATATTAAACAACTAAAAGGGTATATATATATTTTTTTCTCTCTCCTCTGCTCTCTCTTTCAAGATTGATCGAATGCTTTTATGATAATATACACATTATGTAGAATAGATATACATAACATTGCTAAGATGACTATAAAAGTTTTAATATGATAATACAAGGGTATTCTCAAGAATAATGTTGGTAATGTTTCTATTTCTCAAAGATGATTTATAATGAGTCATTTATTGTAGAAGTTTTAAAGTAAACAAATATTAGATATAGTAATTAAAACAACGCACAAAATCAATCATAGGGTCAAATGGCTGTATGCTCCAAATTTGTCAAACTTCCCAAGTGGCAAGCCAAAAATATCACAAAAAAAGTCACTTCCAAAAAGTATTCCACAATGAACGTCGTAAAACGAAGCTGTTTATTGTACAAAAATGTTAGCGCTTTCACCCGTAGGCTTCCTCAGACATTTGAGCACTCACAATTGATTAACATTTAAATACCCACTGAATTTACCTTATTGGTTAAAACATATCAGCTGTAAAAAGCATAAACAAAAATTAGTGACACTTTAAAAAATCAGTTGAACTACGATAATATTGCTCTCACAACAATAGACTGATGTAGTCTATGCATGATTAGATATAAGCAACAATATGCTAACATCTATTTGGTGACAAAAGGATGTATCACTGCATGTACTGTGTTTAGAAACCAACACCATGTTTGGTGACAAAAGAACATACTACTACATGAACTATATTCATAATCATATATGCAACACCTATTACCAAAATATACATATTAAAAACACACATTCTAAACTTATAAATACTTAGAAATAAGAACAATCTTGCTTCAAACTAAAATGCTATGTGTAAGTGGACCCTCCACTAACTATTTCTTAGGTCTAACACATCTCTTCTTCTTCAACACAGATTTAATATGTACTCGATCATTGAGTCCAGGGAATCTATCTGCCCGGCACCTAATGATCCACCTCATTTCATTTTCCAGGGTAATATTTACAAGATCCCCACCTCTGTTATTCACAAATACTTCCTGTATCACACAGAAAATAAACATGTGTAGTGGCCCCGAGGACTTAACGTGCCTGGCCAGTGCATTGGAAACAGTACCTAATCTTATATGGTAAAGATGTTCCCTAATCCTCTCTTTGAGAGCCCTATTGGTCTTCCCAATTAGATATACATAATACATGTTAGTGATATTGATTATAAGTTCTATTTTAGTTTCTTATATATTATCATAGAGATTAGTTAGTGTAAATGTTATAATAACTTATTTCTTAACTTTCATATCTAATTATTACATTAATTACATAATTGTTCTTCTTTTATTTATTATACTGTAAAATAAGAAGCTGCTATATTAATTGTTTAAGTCCTGCTATAATAGATAATCAAAATAAATGAGCTTAACCTTAGTTAATAAAAAGTCTAGTATTTATTTAATTTTGGTGGCAGCTGGGGTACTGCTGCTTAGGATAGGGAGATAACTTGAGTGGTATTTGCTACTCGAAATTGGAGTTTTCAACTCCAGGCTGGATGCAATGTTTAATCCAAACAATATTTTCATATGATTTTTGTCATGTGTACATAGTTTTGACATCCACATCACATTTTATAAATTCACTGTCACTACAAATAAAAGTTAAAATTTCACTAAATTTCATAAGATTTTCACTAATTGCAGCTATAATTAATATAATACCTAAAGGAGGAAACATAATAATACTTACTTTAGTAAATGTTATTCTGATTATATGTTTATAAAAGTTAAATGGTAACTTTAAAAGGAATTTCTCTAAACATTAATGGATTGAGCAACCCGTGTAAAAGGGGAAGTTTAATGAGATATATTAATCTGCATAGAGCCAACTTAATATTCCTTCAGGAAACACATCTCCTGAAAAAAGATATAATTAGCCACTAATAAATATATAATCTTGGTTAGCTCAGAACACACACAGAAAAAAAGAGGAGTGGCTATTTTATGGAACAAAAATATGCCCACACCTAAAATTATTAAGTCTTATAGAGATGACAAAGGAATGTTTTGCCTGGTTACAATACAGATTAATGGGAAAATCTAAACATTGATTAATGTATACTGGATACCAGGAATTGGCACTAATACAGTGAAATATCATCTCAATAAGATTATATCATTTTCTAAAGGCGATATTATTTTAGCAGGAGATTTTAACTGTATCCTACATGAAAAAGATACTACTACTATAGGAAAAAGGAAAATCACATCTTGTGCAAAACATTTAAAGGATTTCATTAATCTATATCATTTGAATGATATTAATAATCAGACAGATTCTAAATCATTACCATATACCTTTTTTTCTAACAGAAATAGAACTTATTCAAGAATAGATAGAGTCTTTATTTTTAACCAACTGGTAACTGACTTAACTAATTCTAAGATCATTTCATGCCCTATATCGGATCATAATTCAATTGTCTTTGAATTTATGGTAAATATTACTCATAATGTTCAGATCAAAAGAATACCTGCATACCTAACCCAACTAAAAGATTATAAAGATTATATACTTACAGAGGTACAACATTTTTTGGGCTTAAATACGACACCTGATGTCTCCATTATTTACATTTGGGATGCTCTAAAATCTTATTTATATGGACAAAGTATCAGATGGTATAATAACAAAAGGAAAACTTGGGACAGGGAATTAATAGACATACAAAACAAATTAGACTCATATAAACATAATAATAAGGAAAATATTATGGACAAAAAAGTCATTGAGGAAATAAACAAATTAAATGAGAAATACAAAGAAATTTTAAATCACAAAGTCAAAATAACATTAGAGAAATACAAATTTTTGTCTTAGTAAGTCCCAAATACTTACATAGATTTAAAGATAAAACGAAAAGGCTTAATAAACAAAATCACATCAAAGAAATTTTCTCTTCAAGGAAAAAGAAGAATGTTTCTAGTTTACCAGAAATATTAGATGAATTTAGAAATCACTTTCATAACATTAACCATAATAACATTAATATGGAATCTAAAGACAGAATAAAGAACTTTATAATTACAAACATGAACAAAAAACTTAATAAACAACAAGCTGAATTAATAGATAGAAATATTTCACATACAGAGGTTATCACACAAATAAATAAACTTAAATTAAACAAAGCACCAGGTAATGATGGTATTATTCCTGAGATTTATAAAATCCTTCCTAAGAGTACCTATTCATTAATACATAAGGTTTTTATTTCAGCTCAAAATGAATTGATAATACCCCCATCTTGGCAATATGCATTTATTTCACCAATCTTGAAACCCAATAAAGATCCAACTAGTTGCACATCATACAGGCCCATTTCACTACTTAATGTTGACTACAAAATGTTCATGAATATATTTGCTGACAGATTAAAGACAATCATTCCAAGTATAATAGATATAGATCAGACAGGCTTTATTACAAATATAAATACTTTTGATAATATAAGGAGAACGTTAACTCTGATTGATTATGCAAATAGAAAAAAGAAAGATTTGACACTCATAGGCCTTGATATTAGTTCAGCATTTGACTCAGTAAGTTGGGACTATCTGTTTATCTTATTGAAGTGTACAAATTTTTCTAATACATTTGTGAATTTAATTGAACATTTATATAAAGGAACTTTGGCATACATTAAAATTGGAACATGTGTTTCACAAAAGATACCCATATTAAAAGGCACAAAACAAGGGTGTCCACTTTCATCATTGTTATTTACTTTAATAATGGAGCCTTGGGCTAATTTGATTAGGAACAGCAATGATATAGATGGATTTGGTATAGACGAAAATACAATATCTAAAATTCAACTTTTTGCAGATGATGTTTTAATTACATCAGCAGGGACAAATTCTTCTATACAGTCATTATTTGATAAGATGACAGATTTCAAGAATATTTCAGGATTGATATTTAATGAAGAAAAAACTAAAATATTACCAATATACACAGGGAAAAACTTCTCACTAGTGATTTTCTTAAACACATACCCAATTCAGGTCAAATAACTTATTTAGGCATAATATTAACTAAAGATATTAAATCCATTATACATCATAATTATAGTAAATATCTTCATAATATACAAACTCATTTCAATAGCTGGAATAATATGTTTTTTACCATGGAAGAAAGACTCACAATTATTAAAATGATAATATTCCCGAAGATATTATACATAATACAATCAATAATACTCCCACCTACAAAAATAATTATTAAAAAATTAAATTCACAAATGTTAAATTTCTTATGGGCACCTAATAGACCTAGGATTGCATTAAAGAAACATACTAATAGTTGGTCCCAAGGAGGTATAGCATTTCCAGACTTTGATTTATACACTATCTCTTCTATTATAAAAGTTATAACATTATTAATAGATCAGTCGTATGTTGCAAAATGGAAGGAATATTGGGAATTAATTAGCATGCTCTTCACAAAAATATCATTAACACACAAAAATACTATTATAAACAATCCCATGTTATGGTTACTTAAAGAGTTTTGTACCTTATCTATTACACCAAAATATATAACTAGTTACCTATTAAATATTATTATTAAATATCGTAATTTTATATATACGCATCCTAAGTATAAGGAATGGAATTTTATCTTATTTCCCATAATATATACACAAGGTATTCTTTTATCATCCACATCTGAAAGAACACTTCTAGTCACAGAGAATAATTTAAAGTATTGGTATCAGTTGCTGTCAGACAATAAAGTAAAAAATTTAGACTTCTTAAAGCAAGAATTTGACTTGAGAGAAACATGTTGGTTAGAGATTCAGACTTTTAGAAATCATCTTGCTAACAAACTTGACTTAATGTCTTTAACAGTTAAAGAATCTGTTCCAATATTGATTGACTGCTTGATACTAAATTTACAACAAAGGGTTTCTGATAAAGGTAAGCTCTCACATATACATAAAATTATTAGAGATGAAACCTATTATAGTTCAGATAATTACTGGAATTATTTCAATTCCATTAATGGTGAATTACCAAAACAACAAGATAAACAATATATATTGGAATCTGCTTATAAAACTACTTCTTCTATTAATTGGAGACTTTATACCTGGACATTTTTACATAGATCTTTTTATACACCCCTAATGATGAAAAAAATTAACAAAAAAGATAACATATGTAAGAGATGTACTGTAGAAATAAATACTGATTGGGCACATATGTTTTACGATTGTATAAAACTGAAGGAATATTGGATGTTAATCAATGATTTTTGCAGGCTCTTTTTACAGATAATTTCATAGTCTCTAAGTCAGTTATATTATTTAACACCCCTGTTCCTAAATGTGTTAAAAAAGTTAAACTTCCTTTACTATGGTCAATTCTAGCAGTGGCTAGAAAAATAATAACTAGAAACTGGATTTCAGATACTCCTCCTTCATTTAATGAATTTAAAAATGTTATGATTGAAGCATGTCATATGGAACTAATGACAATAAAGTCAAGAACCATTAGAAAAACATCTTACTATAATATATGGGTTACCTTACAAAACTTGTTAAAACAGTCTTAGTTTTATTAGCAAGATGTTACAGTTTAATTAATTGATTTAATCTAGAGTGGATGTCTTTGTAAATACTTTAGTTGTTTTATTAGATGTTATAATTGTTTATATGTTAACTACTTGCATAAGATTGTCATAATATTTATTTTGTATGTTAAAATTAATAAACTTGTTTAAAAAAAAAAAGAAAGAGGTTCAATCAACGAACATCTACCTGCCAATATTGGGCATCCAGGTGGATTGTAAAATGTTTTATGAATCTTGGGGACCATATAGAAGTATTGTGATACTGGATTATCTACTTGCAACTGTCCCTTCAAAGAGGGGGTGATAATACCTTGATCTGTAGCCTGTTGTAAAAACTTGTCAATTTCTGATTTATATTCTAATGTAGGGTCATGATTCATGGCTAAATAAAATTCAATGTCAGATAGCTATTTGCCTCATATAAGTATTGTTCCATCCCCCATATCACAACTGCCCCTCCTTTATCAGCACCCACTATCACTATATCACGATTATTTGCAAGTGATTTTACTGCTTCTTTTTCCAAAGCAGTCAAATTATCAAATCCAGAACAAAAAATGTTTGACTGATTAACATGCAAATCTTTTAATATAAACTATTCAAATGTTTTTATTGTACCATGATAGGGAGGCATAAATTCAGATTTTTTAAACTGAAAACCTTTTGGGGCACTAGTCTGCAAAACCTGTTCTTTATGTGCAAAGAAATACTTTAAATTAAGATTTCTGCAAAAGGTTTTTACATCATTTATAACATCATATTGAGACACATAAAAGGACGGAACAAATCCAAGACCTTTATTTAGCACACTGAGTTCGCTAGGAGAAAAGGTGTATTTAGTTAAGTTACTGACTAGATTATTAATATCATTAACTGCATTAACACCATTAATCAAATTAGTGTCTATTGTTGCTGCAGGCTATCCTGAAACATCTTCAATATGGATTCTTCTACGATGCTTACGACCTGCCCTCCTAAAGGGATTTTATGTCTCTTGGAGGCTGGAGAAGAAATACCAGGCAATTCACTTGCTTCAGGTTCAGTATCAGTGTTGGAAACACTAGAAGAAAACTCGGATGCACTGGATAAAGTTTCTTGTCGCCTAAGAATAGTCTTGACTCTTTTCCGTTTGGGCCTAGGGACATTCTTCTCTTCCAAAAACCTTACTCACCGCTTGGGTTTCTTCCATGAATAAACAGTTGCCATTTTAAAATCATTAACATCACGCTGATATTTATTCATTTTCCTCTTACATAAATCTTTGTCATACTTGTCAATGTCCATAACAAATTGCGTATATAAATCTTGATAATTAGGGGCAGTAACATAACTCTTGGTACGTTCATAGTATAGCTCAAGTTTTGCCAAAAGTTCTGGTAGCTGTTTTTCATAGTATTCAACCAATAATTGCAAAAACATTTAGGAGGCCATTTGCTGTATCATCCTCCATTTGTGCATAAACTCCCCATCATCGCTTCCTAATCCTGGTTCCACATATACTCTAAGGCCTCTTGGGGCAATTTTAGCTATTAAGTAAGCTTTTAAAAGCTTACAATGCCAAACATAAGAACGTACCTTTTTAGAAGATTCAGTTAGTTGCCTGAACATTTCTTGTAAATCCGACTGTCCTGCCCCATTAGTTTTGTGTGAAATGTCCCGTTCCTCATTAATCGCCGTAAAAAAAGCACAATCATCCTTGTCTGCCGCTATATTATCCAAGTATGTTCGAAAATCCGTTCCCGTCGCCATTCCAATGCAGGCTCCATTATTTCACCACTTCTGGCCAAACGCTAGTTGTATAAAAAGTCACTTAGATATAGTAATCACCACCAATATGTCCCCAGGCCCTTCCATTAGTCAAAGATTCCAAGGTTACGTACCAGCACTACAAAATGGATACAAATCCCAAACACTATTTTTTTTTTTTTTTTTTTTTTTTCAATATCATTCCCTTTTTGGTATGTATTCTTATTTAGCGTTATATTTATGATATATAACTCTATATATTTATTAATGGGAAGAGTGTTGAAGTAACAGAGTAATATTGGTTCTGCTATGTGTTGAAAGTCTTCCATGTATTACTTAATAGATGTGTATGTTCAGTTGCACTGTTTGAGAACAATGTCATTACTTGGTTTTGGTTTTTATTTGCATAAGTATGGGGAGAAAAATATATTTTGTGTGTCTGTAACTTTAAATTTGCACAGAAGGTGTCTGCATTCAAAGTATTTAAATCTGGGCTCTTGCCTAACTAAATTGCACACTGATGACGCTTGATGCAAAACCGGCCATCGGTCTGTGTTGGGCAGGCGATGCCTGAATAAACTTCTTCTAACCATCGTTGTTTGGTACTTATTTATATCTCGTGGAGTGCTAGATTTGTTTTGGGGAATTGTATTTCTTTCTGTGCACCCACCAGTATGTTCCGTGCACCTAGTGTTTGGGATTGGTATCCATTTTGGAGTGCTGGTACATAACCTTGGAAGCTCTGAATAATGGAAGGGCCTGGGGACATATTGGCGGTGATTACTATATCTAAGTGACTTTTTATACAACTAGTGTTTGGCCAGAAGTGGTGAAATAACGGAGCCTGCATTGAAATGGCGATGGGAACGGATTTTTGAACATACTTGGATAATATAGTGGCAGACAAGGATGATTGTACTTTTTTTATGGCGATTAATGAGGAACGGGACATTTCACACAAAAATAATGGGGCAGGACAGTTGGATTTACAAGAAATGTTCAGGCAACTAACTGAATCTTCTAAAAAGGTACATTCTTATGTTTGGCATTGTAAGCTTTTAAAAGCTTACTTAATAGCTAAAATTGTCCCAAGAGGCCTTAGAGTATATGTGGAACCAGGATTAGGAAGCGATGATGGGGAGTTTATGCACAAATGGAGGATGATACAGCAAATGGCCTCCAAAATGTTTTTGCAATTATTGGTTGAATACTATGAAAAACAGCTACCAGAACTTTTGGCAAAACTTGAGATATACAATGAACGTACCAAGAGTTATGTTACTGCCCCTAATTATCAAGATTTATATACACAATTTGTTATGGACATTGACAAGTATGACAAAGATTTATGTAAGAGGAAAATGAATAAATATCAACGTGATGTTAATGATTTTAAAATGGCAACTGTTTATTCATGGAAGAAACCCAAGCGGTGGGTAAGGTTTTCGGAAGAGAAGAATGTCCCTAGGCCCAAACAGAAAAGAGTCAAGTCTATTCTTAGGCTAAAGGAAACTTTATCCAGTGCATCCGAGTTTTCTTCTAGTGTTTCCAACACTGATACTGAACCTGAAGCAAGTGAATTGCCTGGTATTTCTTCTCCAGCCTCCAAGAGACATAAAATCCCTTTAGGAGGGCAGGTCGTAAGCATCGTAGAAGAATCCATATTGAAGATGTTTCAGGACAGCCTGCAGCAACAATAGACACTAATTTGATTAATGGTGTTAATGCAGTTAATGATATTAATAATCTAGTCATTATCTTAGCTAAATACACCTTTTCTTCTAGCGAAATCAGTGTACTAAATAAAGGTCTTGGATTTGTTCCATCCTTTTATGTGTCTCAATATGATGTTATAAATTATGTAAAAACCTTTTGCAGAAATCTTAATTTAAAGTATTTCTTTGCACATAAAGAACAGGTTTTGGAGACTAGTGCCCCAAAAGGTTTTCAGTTTAAAAAACCTGAATTTATGCCTCCCTATCATGGTACTATAAAAACATTTGAACAGTTGGTATTAAAAGATTTGCATGTTAATCAGTCAAACATTTTTTGTTCTGAATTTGATAATTTGACTGCTTTGGAAAAAGAAACAGTAAAATCACTTGCAAATAATCGGGATATAGTGATAGTAGGTGCTGATAAAGGAGGGGCAGTTGTGATATGGGGGATGGAACAATGCTTATATGAGGCAAGTAGCTGTCTGACATTAAATTTTATTTAGCCATGAATCATGACCCTACATTAGAATATAAATCAGAAACTGACAAGTTTTTACAACAGGCTGCAGATCAAGGTATTATCACCCCCTCTTTGAAGGGACAGTTGCAAGTAGATAATCCAGTATCACAATACTTCTATATGGTCCCCAAGATTCATAAAACACTTTACAATCCACCTGGACACCCAATAGTGGCAGGTAGAGCTTCGTTGATTGAACCTCTTTCTGAGTACCTGGAATATAAGCTAAAAGAGCTTCTTCCTTTGGTAACAGCCAGGATTCATGACACAAAACAGTTTTTGTCTTTAATGGATAATTTGCAAGTATCTGCTAACGATTATTTGGGGACCTTAGATGTTCAATCATTGTACACAAGTATTCCTCATGAAGGGGGAATTAGAGCTATAGAGTTTTGGATGCAACAATCTGGTCTATATAGTATACAGGAAAGAAGATTTTTGCTAAAGCTCCTTAAGTTGGTGTTAGAACATAATGCTTTCTTGTTTCATCACCAATGGTATTTACAGATAAAAGGAACGGCAATGGGGGCTACTTTTGCCCCCACCTATGCAGACTTGTTCATGGGTTATATGGAAGTTCAATATATATATATATATATATATATATATATATATATATATATATATACAGCTCCTAGATGTTTCAAAAACCATCTTATTATGTGGCGTAGTTACCTGGATGATTGTTGGGTTGTGTGGGGGAGTGACTATGCTGTTTGGCAGAAATTTGTAGATTTTCTTAACAGAAATCAATATGGCATTAAATTTACTGGGGAGATTAATATCCGGGAAGTTGAATATCTGGATGTTAAGGTGAGTAAATCAGCAGAAGGCTATTTGATTACTGACTTATATAGAAAATCATTTTCTAAAAATGCCTTTTTACATGCTAGCAGTTGCCACCCCCGCCACACAATCCAAAATATTCCAGGATCTCAATTTCAAAGGGTTAGAAGGATTTGCTCTCAGAATATCACCTATGAGGCACAAGCTTTGGACTTAGAAATGAGGTTTATTAAAAGGGGCTATAAAAAAAGCAGTGTTCAAGGGGCACATAAGGCATCAAATCATATGGATAGAGCAGTACTATTGGTTGATCGAGAGCATAATAACAAGTTATAACAGGAAAAAGTTAGGTTTCTTACAACTTATGGTTTCGTATTAAGAATATTTTGGCGAAACATTGGCATGTTTTGCATTCAGATCCTTTTTTCACCAACATAGTGGATGAATATTGTCATTTTGGCTATAGAAAAGGTAGGACTTTGGGGCAGCATTTCTCTTCCTTTAAAAAAGGTAAACCAGAGGATTTTACATCTACTGTGAATATAGTTGGGAGCACTTATTGTGGGTCCTGCAAATACTGTAAGCTGATGGCAAAAACTAAATCTTTCACATCACTGAACACTAAGAGGGTGTTTGATATTAAATACCTTACTAAATGTAACAGTTCATGGGTTATTTATATGGCTGTCTGTCAATGTGGAGCATTCTATGTGGGACAGACTTCTTGTACACTTAAACAAAGAATAGCTCTTCATATCAGTGATATAAAATGTCAGAGGCAGCAGAGTGCTTTGTATAAACACAAGATGATTCACACAACAGCACATTTTGTTTTTGTAGGTTTAGATATGGTTGTGATGCAGGATAAAAATGATAAGTTTAAACATCAGATATTAACCCAAAAAGAATGCCGATGGATAGTGAATTTGGGGGCACTTTTTAAACCTGGCCTGAATATTCAGTGGTAAACATATGCAGTAACCAAATTAATTAAAGTCAGGATATTTGAAATCAACAAATTGATCTATTATTATATAGTCATTATAAATATTTAATGGTAATGTCCTATATGATAAATAAAGATATAAAGAAATGTATATAAAAGTATATACATTTTTTATTTTTTATTTTCAATATCATTCCCTTTTTGGTATGTATTCCTATTTCGCATTACATTTATGATATATAACTCTATATATTTATGAATGGGAAGAGTGTTGAAGTAACAGGGTAATATTGGTTCTGCTATGTGTTGAAAGTCTTCCATGTATTACTTAATAGATGTGTATGCTCAGTTGCACTGTTTGAGAACAATGTCATTACTTGGTTTTTATTTGCATAGGTATGGGGAAAATTTTTTTGTGTGCGTGTAACTTTAAATTTGCATAGAAGGTGTCTGCATTCAAAGTATTTAAATCCGGGCTCTTGTCTAACTAAATTGCACACTGATGACGCTTGATGCGAAACTGGCCACTGGTCTATGCTGGGCAGGCGATGCCTGAATAAACTTCTTCTAACCATTGTTGTTTTATACTTATTTATGTCTCGTGGAGTGCTGGATTTGTTTTGGGAAATTGTATTTCTTTCCGTGCACCCACCAGTACGTTCCGTGCACCTAGTGTTTGGGATTGGTATATATATATATATATATATATATATATATATATATATATATATATATACAGATATACATGGACTACACATACACACGCAGAGATATGTACAGTAAGATACATATGTAGAAAGTGCACACAATATGGAACAGCCACTATGCCTACAGCTCACACTTGAACAACTGGACACTGTATGGGTCACCCATACAAATTACAATCATTGCCTGCAACATATACCCATAGAGAGGTCATAGGAAATAACACCACTCACAGGTCTGCAGAAATGGAAAACCTTTATTTGTGTACTATTACAGTTCTATATGCCATGTTATAGAGCTGTTCAGACACTGACATCCATATAAACAGAGTAATGCAACTGTGAAACATATATACTAATACAGTAGTCTGGAAAGGTTCACAACTGTTGCTGTCCAGGCCAAGGCCTTCAAATTGTACAGTAGTAAAGACAGGCTGGACCACAGAATACCGAACAATCAACAGTATGTAATGCAGGTGTATCGTTCAGCAGCCTCTATCTACACTTTGTACAAAATCACTAGGTGGTAAAAACTTCAGTTGACTAAATGGGATGTAACTGTTACATAACAAGGCATAACTGACACCATCACATGCACACTGACAAACAGAACAGTCTGTATGGCAGGAGGCAGTAGGCCTGCATTAACCCAATTTATGTGAGTAATGTAAATATAGGTGAAGTATATGGTACTGTACATCCAAATACCTTAAGGCAGCTCACCCCTGATACCCCCACATTTTGTAACAGCCTAGGTCATTTATGGTGCATCCCCTCCCCAGACTCAATAATACAGGGCCATATAACACTGTTACATACACTGGCCTCTGGAGTGCATAAGGGCACACATGTATTGTGTAGGTGAAGCCCACACATATATGGCCCCAGCCCCACCGTATGTGTGGGGGATACAACAGCAGTGGACTGATGGCAGCAATGGCAGTGTGATATACATATAGCCCACTACAGAACAACCGCTGACAGCATGTCATATGTGCAAAGCTTGGTATGTAGGTGGAGGACCAAGGCTGGAACACAGGCCCATATTTGGAAAACTGTTGCCATACACTAAGCAAGCTGCTGGTGTTACAGGATAGTCTGCAACATACCCTTTGCCAGGGAATTGAGGTTAGAAACATAAATGAATTTAGCCATGTACTGATAACACTCAACACACACACTGCCAATGAAATATCTGACACAGGACCTGTGTGGTGGACAGACAAAACATGATAGGCACACCTCTGGCCACCAAGAGGATAGGCTCACAGTTAAGAGCTATGCAGACAGACTGCATTCCAAGGTAAACTATTAGGTACACACACACCCTGTAACACCAGTACTATACAAGGCATAACACAACTCTACTCACACTCTGTCTGTAGTTCTTTAACCTCCTACAAATATGTAGCTGGCCTGAGTGTGCCGGTTCCCCTGGAAGAGATATTGCTACCTGCTGTCTGTAACACTGATGCCCACACACAGGAAGGATGTCCATCACAAAGGAAAGGTAAAGGGACCACGCCCACATGATGTAGGTATTTATAGTAGGTGGTTGCCATGACAGTGGTAATTGGAAGTAGTACACAACAAGCTGCATGCAGTTAGCAAGTGTAGGAACCTGATTGGTCCAGAGGCCATCAGCTGATCAAGTGCATCACCTACTAATGCCAGGCTGCAATCTACTCAAAGCAGCTCAATCAATTCACTGGAGAGAGAGAGAGAGAGAGAGAGAGAGATTGAAAGAGAGAGAGAGAGAAAGAGAGAGAGAGAGAGAAGAGAGAGAGAGAGAGACAGAGAGAGACAGAGAGAAAGAGAAAAGCAAAAGGAAAGTGGAAAAAATACAGTTCAGCAAACTAACAGCTGAAAATGCAGGCATTTATGCAGCTGCCATTCATAAATACATCATTCCCACAACAAGTATGTGACATATATGTACATGTATTTGACTGTAGTACCTGGTCCATCATAATGGGATAGATGATGTGGAATGAGTTGTATGTGCCATCAGGTGTTGTTGTGATGATGTTCAACTGAACAACTGCTATGGACAATAGTGTTTGTCCCTGTGGGTAGTGGGCCATAGCTGTTAACTGTGAAGGTCAGCACTGACAGACAAGATGTAAGCCATCATATTATGTGTTGTGCAATGGGAATTATGTATATGACGTGGCCAATAGCTGGTGGTAGAAGTAATGCCATTGTGATGGACATGTGAGAGCCATGGACCACCACTGGCAAGATACTCAGGTGAATCTGTAATGTAGCATGCCGGAATGCCATAGGTGTGTAATAGGGTTACCTGCAAACAGCCCCCACATATACCCTACTAATGTCAGGCTGTGTCCATATGTAGCACCTGTCTATGTTGTAGCATGGCAGAACAGTGCAGCTGTGCAGGAAGGTGTTGTGAGATTGCGGAGCTGATGTCTGAATGTACCCCACATATAGGTATCCATATGTGTACATATGTCACATATATAATATGTAAGGGTAAATGTATATCAGCATGTATGTCCAGAAATATACATATACCCATGTGTAGACATATATATGTGCACATATATATGAATTCACATATATCTACACATATATAGATATATACCTATATGCACATGTCTACACATGTACAAACACACACACCAACATATATGGTTGTAAAGACATGCCCCCTGTATTACTACCACAGTGATGTGTGCTATGTGCGAGGCAGCAGTACACATTGCAATACACACAGATATCTACAGCTGGCAGTGTGTGCACCATGGATGGGTATGTCACATGTTAGTCCTTTTTAGTACCATGTTGTCCCTGTCTGTGAAGTATGCAATGGGAATATGGGGAAGTATGGCAGATACACACGTGGAGGTGGCCAGGATTGGTAGATATAGAGGACAGTCTACAGGGGTGGTATGTGACACATGTGGTGGGTAAACACCATGGATGGTGTGTTTGGTCTGTGATGTAGATGCCCCAATGGTCCTCAATATGGGCACAATGGAAACAAGGCTCCCACCAACTGTGACTCACAACAGCAGTCCACATCCTGAATGTGCCTGGTCTGGAGGCTGAGCAGGAGGAGCATGTTGGCCATGTGAATGTGTACTGGGTGCCTCAGACTGATGTAGCACATCCCTCATGTGTCTGTGGAGCCCGGTATGGAACAGACCCTAGACCTGAGCTCAGTGGACAAGAACATGTTGGTTTTTGCCCTGGGGGGGACATCCCCTGGGTGGTTCCACCTGATGGTATTGCTGTAACAGTACACAAGGAGGCCCCAGGTTGGCACACACATGTGATGTGGCCAGGTATCCTGGTCAGATGGGTGTGGAGAGGTGGATGAGCTGGCCAATAGAACATATACATGTTATTGTGTCACTGTTATAGAACATGTGTTCGTAGTAATAGTCTACACAATCCCGGTCCATGTCCAACAGCATGCATAGATCTCCAAAATAACACAGACTGTCAGATGTGCAGCAATATCAGAGCAGCCATACCACTGGCATATACGTAGCCATAGTGACCCTGACAATGGCATGCAAGTGAATACTCTGTAACAGGCCAGCAATGTTAGTGTCCACACAGGGTACATGGCCACAATCACATAGCAGAAGGTGTGGTAGAATACACAATCTGTCCAAATGGTAGTTAAGCTGTAGCCATACCTAATGAGTTGTGTGTACAATCTGTTGAAGCTGATATGGTGGAGGAGTGACAGAGATGTGCATTATGAACTGTGGTAACCTTGCCATATGAGTTGATGAGGCCTTTTTCCATCTTTATGTCTTTC
Source organism: Protopterus annectens (assembly GCF_019279795.1). NCBI lineage: Eukaryota > Metazoa > Chordata > Ceratodontiformes > Protopteridae > Protopterus > Protopterus annectens. The sequence continues at coordinate 1,882,617,238 of NC_056728.1, read as the reverse complement.
AGGCAAGATGTCACACAGTAGGTTACCTGTGTATTCAGCGGATGAAAATGAGGTCATTATCAACCACCTGCTACAGCACTACCATGTTCTCTTTGGCAGGACAGCTCATGACCAGCAGGAGCGGACCACCTTATGGAATGATCTAGTCCACAGGATCAATGATGTTGGCCTACAAAACTGCAGTCATGAGCAGGTCCTGCATCATTGCAGTGACCAGCTTCGCAATGCCCGTCAGCGTGCTGCTGTAGTCCAGGGGGATCACCTTGCCACGGGAGGGCCATGCTATCCATCCCCCTCTGCCATGTTTGGAGGAGCTCCTGGCCAGTCTCGTGGCACCTGCCCATCCAGAACACCAACAACCACTGGACCCCTTTGTGGAGTTGGGTGTCACACACACACCAACAGAGGAGCATGCAGGTAAGGACACAGGGCACATCAGTAGACCACTGTTGTGTAAATATCCACAGTGGTACAGGTACATCATGCATATCTGACATGTCATAGATATATTGTATTGCTGCATTGTAAAGATAAACAGATGTCCAGATGTGGTAGTATTGTGGGAATTTACCATTGATGTATGGTAGTACTGCACCTAGCCTGTATCAGTGCCACAGGTGTGGCCACAGACATTGCATCTCTCACCCTCTTATGTAGGTTCTTCTGGGGTAACAACAAGGCAGCAGCCTGTAGCTGGTGAGTATGTCTTATGTAGATGCATGGCAACACACCGGACATGTAATGATGATGGTATATTCCATGCACACATCTAACATACCTACCCTGAATGCATGCAGAACATGCGCATGTATTGTTGCTGTGAAATGCATGGTCTCACAGGGGTGACCATGATGGGGTATTGAAAGGGTATGTCACACACCTGTATGACAACTAACATCCTGTCATTGCAGAATGTGTCCATGGGGAGTAACATACTGTTGGTAGACATGGCCTACAGTAGTGACATGTTCTGAACAACACCCATATACAGTGCAACACCAGTGTTTATACCTGTAGGACAATGTCAACTGCTGCAGAGATACACTATGGCATAAGGCATTACAGTAGTCCACATTATCAGCTGGGTCTAGGCTGCAACATGTGGAGTTCAGTGTATGGGACACTGCAAGGTGATACACATGTGTAGGGGTACCTGTTATGCATCTGCATAAAAGCTGAGTGGGGGGTCTCAGCATGACACACCAGTGCACTTCAGCAGGGATAATAAGGATGATAGGAATGGCTCTATCTGCATATAGTCAGGTTCAGGACCTGTGGCAGCTGTAACCCTACCCAGACTGCAGTAGTGACAGCATTGTGTGAACACCATGGGATGTGCATATGAGTAAACCTTGCAATCATGCAGAATAGGGAGACAGGTATAGGGTAGACTGAACATACACTGGCAATTGCAGAAGGCCCACGCTGGTATACCCCTGCCATGAGCAGTGACTGCTGTAGTACACACAACAAGAGGTGTGATAAACCATCATGATAAGGGTGTCCACACATATGCCCACATGGTGTGTATGCATTGCAGTCAGCAGCTGCACACCTAACACAATCTGTAGACACTGCATGTGAAAGTACAGGACATATGTTACATACCGGGCTTGTGTACTGCTAAGATATGCCATGCTGTGGTCCCATGGCAGATCAAGGATGTGTGTATAAAATCAGTAAAGGTGTGTACACCCCCCATAGCCATGGTATGCTCTGATGGTTGTCAGTGTAAGCATTTTTGCAATGGTCATACATGTTCTGTTGATATTGACAGCTGTAAATCAGGCATCAGGCATTCACCAATGACAACAGTCCACATATCATCCCAGGTATATGTTGCTGAAACACACAGGTGCTGTGAGAGGTACAGCTGACATAACTGACACAGTACTACATATTCCGCAATGGGTTGTACACCTGTGAGTTGTGGTGCAGAGTACATGGCAGGGTGCAGAACAAGTGCACAGCAATGCTGTGTACATGGGTGCAGTGGTATCCAGGGGAAGGGGCATCACCTAGTCACAATACATGAATCATACACATGTATACTGTTGCTAGCATGGATTGACTATAGCTGAACTGCATGCTGTTCTGTACCATATGTTCTGCATGTTGGCAGATGGGTAATAGGAGGACTTTGTACATGATCATCGTGCAACCTCAACTGTATATATGTGTGTGTGTGTGTGTGTGTGTGTGTGTGTGTGTGTGTGTGTGTGTGTGTGTGTGTGTGTGTGTGCATTCTGGTGTTTAGTTAGTTTGCCTGCAGGGTCACTCTGGTGAAGTGGTGGGAGGTAGATGCATGTATGTAGGCCTTATCTAAAGCTAAAAACAGTGCCTCCATGGGACCAGATAATGCCCAGGCTGTGTCATACGCGAGCTCCAAAAGGAATTAACCCCGCATCTTAATACCCTGTTCAGTCCCAGCCTCGCCACAGGATATGTGCCCATAGAATGGCGCACAGCAACGGTGGTCCCGCTACACAAGGGTGGGGCCACAACTGACCCTGGGAACTACAGACCAATAAGCCTGACCAGTCTGATCTGTAAGGCTATAGAGTGAATCATTATGGAACTCATAAATGGAGAGATTGGGAACCTCCAGTCACTGAAACCCACACAGTTCGGCTTCATCAAGGGCAGATCATGCCTCCTGAACCTGGTGGATTTCTTTGAGACAGTTACTCAGGCTATAGATAAGGGATAGGAGGTACACACGGCTTACCTTGACCTTGCTAAAGCATTTGACACCATTCCCCATTCAGGTATTATTGATAAGCTCACCAGCCTGGGCATAAACCCTTACATCACAAGATGGATCACACACTGGCTCTCAGACAGATCCCATAAAATAAGAGTAGCGGGATCTATGTCCGAATCCAGACCAGTAACGAGTGGTGTGCCTCAGTGCTCTGTCCCGGGGCCCCTCCTGTCTGGCATATACTTCTCAGAAGTACAGGCAAGCACGGAAGGGCTGTGGCTGACTAAGTTTGTGGACGACTGCAAACTGGGTGCTATAATAGAGTCTCCGGTTGACATGGAGATCCTCCAGAAGGGCCTAAATGAGACTGATGCATGGTGTCAAAGCCATGGTCTCAAGCTAAATGCAAAAAAATGTGTAATAATACCCTCTGGAAAAAACAGAGTACCTGCAAACTACAACATAGGAGGCAATCCCCTGAAATCTGAAGAAGAAATAAGGTATCTAGGGACCCAAGTAGATAGTCAGCTTTCCTTTGATAACCATGTTGCCAAAGTGGTTAGAAAATCCTACTATGTGACCCATCTGATCACAAAAGGGTTTGCATCAAGATCTAAGGATGTAATGGTGCCCATCTACTCTTCCCTCATCAGACCCATTATTGAGTACAATGCACCAATTGGAATGTACCTGGCTAGACATCTCCAGCAGTTGGAGAGACCACAGAGGTACCTAACCAAAAGGATTACTGGCCTCAAACAATTGCCCTATGCAGCACGATTGAAAAAGCTAAGACTGTTCTCTGTTGCATACCGCTTTCCCAGAGGCAATCTCTGTCTAACGTACAGAGTCATGTCCAACCCGGAATTGTTGAACATGCTCCATCTTAGCAAAACCAAATCTACTCGAGCTACATGGTCTAGGGATATAAACCGCAACACAACAATGAATAGAACATGCTGGAGGGATAGATTCCCTTCGCAAAGACTTCCCTTACTATGGAACAGTGTCCCGATCTACATAAGACAGAGCCCCTCACTATCATTCTTCAAGAGGAACCTTGATGAGTGGATGGGTAACAGAAAGTTCACACCGGGGATCACACCAACAGCACTACTAGATAGGGGCCAAGGGTACTAGCTGCTAGTACAAGGGTCTAGGGAACTACTAAAGTGGCGGTGAATACCACACAACGTGGCTGGGCTAATATATGCCTTCGGGCAGATAGCCCAGTACCAACCTATGAACGTATGAACCTATGATGGGTGTGTGCATGTGTGTGTTTGTGTGTGTGGCCATGTGTGCATATGTGTGATTGTGGGGTGCTCATACGGCTGTACCCCCCTTTGGGACCATGCAGTACATGGACATGGACCACCACATAACACACCAGGAATACCTGTCATGTAATTACAGGACAGCAAATAGTATAATATGGTCTGTAGCATGGAACAGGCATCTAGAGGGAAGGTAGACTCCAGGTACACACTTAATATTGCAGTCAGCAGAGAGTTCACCTACAACCCACGTATGCAGCTCTACAGATGCATTGGGGAAGTAATAGTCAACACCAGGGAGTGTATCCAAATATTACAGCTGACACATGATGGGCCGACGGAGCAGCATATCTGGCATGTACTGAGCATTACATACACATGACACACCAGTGGGAGCTATTATGGATACAACATAGTAGCCCTCACATATAGGGGCCATGCACATCATTCCAGCCGCAGAGGGTGCATACCGAATGACAGCATTGAGGCCATGTAAATCCACTACACATAGGTCAGGCAGGTAAAGTAGCAACAGGCCTTGTGTTGTGGCCGCTTGTGTGGGCATTTAGAGGACTGTGATGTTACTGAGTGGTATCAATGTGTGTATGTTAACAAGTGTATTCAGGATTGGTTAACACATGGACATATATGTGGGACTGTCTGTAAAGCCATGGACAGGTAGTTATTACAGAGATATGTGTGTGTGTGTGTGTGTGTGTGTGTGTGTGTGTGTGTGTGTGTGTGTGTGTGTGTGTGTGCAAGTTTTAAAGTGCGTTTATTGATTTCCCCCACAGATGACGAGGTGGGTCAGGGTTCCTCCTGCATCCAATCTGATGTAGGTGTCCATACAGACACCAATGATGATGATGATGATGATGATGATGATGATGATAATGTTGAGGCACAGATGGGGTTGTCAGGGGACGACACTGTGCGAACATTTGACATCCCCCTTTTAGCCACCCCACCCCACACAGGTACAGTGCCTATACGCACCCAATCACCATGCCTACTGTATCCAGTCGCAGCAGGCATAGCCAGATGTCTGGCAGGCTGCCACATATGCAGATGTCCCAGGGTGCTCGTGGTAGGGCCGCTGGACATCATTCACCTGCCATAGGCGGCATAGCTGCAACCAGCAGAAGCATGTTTCAGGTTGTAATGGTGATGCAGGCATGTATTGAGCATTACATCAGACAGGGCCTTAGGCTGCAGAGGGCTACTCTTGCATCTGTAGGTGACAACCTCTGTGAACTCTCGGGTGCCATCTGTGCTTCTATTGAGCAAACAGATAGATGGCATGATGAGATGATGACCCTCATCAGCCATGGTGTGTCTGTGCTTCAACATGTGGTGGGGATGTAGCGATGCCCACATGGACATGGGCCAGCAACACCAACAGCTGGCAGTCAATGTGGGTGTGCTAGGACACCAAGGGGCTCCTGTAGTGGCAGTAGCAGTCCTGGCAGTGTGGGGGGTGGGCTGTCCACACCACACCACTGCAGGACATGTGCATGTGGTACTGGCCAGTTACAGGAGGGACCTAATACCAGCAGACAAATGTCATCATCAGGTAAGAGTAGCACATCAACACCTGTACCTGGACATGCCCGCAGAACCTCTGGCAGGCACTGTCCACATGTCTATGGCTGGAGGCAGTGAACTGCACACACTGCCAGGTATGGTCTGCAGCTGTCCATAAACACCTGTGTAGGGGCAGCCACATGGCAGAAATGTGTGCATGCATACCCACACACTATGCAAACACACCTAGGGCAACCTCATACCTACACACACCACATCACCTCAACCAGCTCCCCGGAGTGCACCCCTCACCCACACACATGGTGTCAAATGTATGACCCACCCTTAGCCTCTGGCAAAAATGCACCACACCCTGTGCATATGATGATACCTGTACCCCATCCCTGTCATTCTTACCATCGATGCAGGGTCAGGCTAATATGGTTCTGATACACACGGTGACTGTACACCAGTGTACCACAGTCCTGCAGTGTAACATGTTGTAGGGAGTAGAGTGTGAGGCATATTTGGCAGGTAGTGTAGCCATCCAGCAATGATGCCTTCTGGATGTTAGTAACACTGCTTGGTTATCATCTCTAAAATGATATGCAATTGTGTTGTAGGTGTACATGTGTCAGCACGAGGATGCCCTGTGCATATGATGATACCTGTGCCTCATCCCTGTCATCCATACCATCGATGCAGGGACAGGCTGATATGGTTCTGATGCACACAGTGACTGTACACCAGTGTACCACGGTCCTGTAGTTTAACATGTTGTAGGGTGTAAAGTGTGAGGCATATTTGGCAGGTAGTTTAGCCATCCAGCAATGATGCCTTTTTTGTTGTTAGTAACATTGCTTGGTTGTGGTCTCTAAAATGTTATCCATGTGTGTTGAAGGTGTACATGTGTCAGTACGAGGATGGTCTGCAGCCATATTACACAACGGGGTATGTCACTGTGCTGACACCATGACAGTGACATATCTGGGGTACAGTTGAACACATTTCACAGGTTACTCTACCGGGTATTGCCTGTACCACATGGACAGGTGGCCCACAGAGGTATGTATACCCTGCAACCTGATGTAGACCCATCCACATGCACTGTTACTTAACAACACTGGGACTAGACCTCTACCTAGCAATGTCATGATACTGATGTGTGTGGCTTACATTGCACAAAAACTGCCTTAACCACTCTGTATCCAACAGCCCTTGTTCTGCCCAGCAACAAAATGAACAGCCCTTGCAGGTATTGAACTCAGGACCCTTTACACTGAAGTTACAGCACTTAACCACTGCACCATGACCACTGTGGAGACAACTAATGTTTTACCAATATAGCTGCCATTACAAATATTGAGTAGTATTGACCAAATTCCTTTACTTTCTAGATTGTGTAGTCCTTGTTATTAATATGACTGTTGCATCACATATGTTGTTTTATCATAATGTACACATAGCAGATACATACTGTGAGATACATGTGGGAGGGTATACACAATTGTGACGTTTATTCATGACAGGAATATGGCTGTATACATATAGGTGTATAGTTGTCTACATGTACAACATGTATACTTATACATATGTCTGTATATATATATATATATATATATATATATATATATATATATATATATATATATATATATATATATATATATACATATGAATATATATATATATATATATATATATATATATATATATATATATATATATATATATATATATGGTCATGTGTACATCTATGTATACATATCTATACATATTATATATACATATGTGGATATATAGGTATACCTACATATACATATAGCTATATGTCTATATAGCTATATATGTATGCACATCTTATGTGTACATATATGCCTAGTTATGTTTGTGTGAGTGTGTGTATATATATATATATATATATATATATATATATATATATATATATATATATATATATATATATATATATATATATATATATAGATATATATGAATATATATATATATATATATATATATATATATGTATATGTATATAACTATATGTGCATACATATCTAGTCTGACATACCTACTACTGTTGATATACCTGTAGATATCCATATGTATATGTGCATATGTATCACTATCTGTATATGTGTAGACATATATTGCTCTGTATATGTATTTATCTGGGTGTGTATATGTAGATCTATGTACATATACATACCCATCTATATATGTCACTATATATGTATAATCATATACATAGATATCTGGATAATTATATGTACATATATTTTCACCATATGTCCTGGACATGGAGTGTAGCCCTACCCCAGCCCCTATAGTCCCAACTTTGTAGAGCAAGGGGATGTCAAGTATGTATAGCAGGTATATTAGTGGACTATTGCTACTGTAATTGGGATTGTCATCACAGACATGGTGTGTGTGTGTAGGAGGTCACATCTGTTTTCCATGTGTGCCATTGGCTACTGACAGACATCCTAAGGACATCATAGTAAAGTACCACTGCTAGCATGTAATGCCCCTGTGGACTGCAGCAGAGATATTGGCCAATATATGTGGACATTCTGAAACACTCTATACAGCCCAGAAGTATACACAGAACCCCTTAGTGTAAAACATGTGTACCATGCCTGACAATATAGATGTTAACAGCCATGTAGATGGGTATAAGACATAACGACTGGTATACATATGACACCATAGGTTATGCATTCACACACCCCTGTCTGGTCAGACACATAATAACCACTGTTACAGGGGTGTCATGGCCACATACTACCCACTAGATTTGACATACATCTGTACAGCATCCCACTGCTCTGTCTGACATACATGACTATTAAGGGAGGCCTGGTAGCAGTACACCTGGCAAGTATCTGCACATGACATCTCACTGGGTAAGTACACTAAGCTGCTAGGCATGTAACAATGCACTATGCAGGCTACAGGAAGACTGGCTCAACACTGGCCTACATCTCCTATTGGGAAATGCACATGTACCTTCATATATAGCAGGCTCTGCAGGCATGTCACAGCACAAGGTAAGATCCACCTGTGTGAAAGTTCATAACCACAGCCAATGTGTACACAGCCACGTATGGTAAGCTTGCATAATATTACAGTATATGGACTATCTGTTCAACACCATCCTCATATGTGCCACTCACAGACTAACCCTACATATACCAGTCTGCTACACGGTTTGGTCTGCTGGCTGTCTGTGGTATGGGATATGTGTGTGTATGGCCCTACAAACATGTAAGCCAATACAATAACATAAAGTGGTGCAGCATGTAACATCAGCTAGGACGTGACCTATAACAATGACATCTACCATAGTCTGTACACAGGCTAAAGTACATATTAACAACACACACTGTTGACATTCACCATAGGTACACAGATCTCAGTACTGTACAAATGGCCACAGAATGTCCAGGTTATGTCATCAAATATAACCCCTACTGTACATAACATGTGTAGCAGTCTGATATCGCACTGGCTTGTTATCAGATATGATGACACTAACGATGGTGTACAGCACATATGCAACTCTTAATGCAAGACATATGTACAAAGATTGACAGAGATGTGGCTGGAAGCACATACACAGGGTTAATATTGGCATGGTGCTGTGATAACCTCATACATTTACTGTTGTAACAGGGTTTGTTGCAACATATGTCGTATGAGGGATATGAAGTCAGTAACTGTCACAGCTTTCACCATCTACTGTCTGCAATCCTCACACTACCTTCTGAAGTTCACAGATACATGCTCTGTGGGTAACACATGAAACTGAGGGCACAACACACTGCCCAGTCTTCAGATGACCCTATAGATGGGGATTCCTCATAAACATAGAACTGACATGGCAGGTATTAAAACATGCAGAACAGCCATATCCACACACACACTGTTAAACCAGCAGTACTCCACATGCAGTATAACAGCACGTACAGTCTGTAGTCAGGTCAGGCACATCCCCCTCCTGTGTGTTGCCCTGTTTCCACAGTGTATGTTGTTAGAGGTAAATCCCCAATCCATCTGAGATGCTGTTTGCCAGATGACAGATCTAGTTCCTGTTCACAGTGAATGTAAAGGGCCAATGCCAAAATGATGTTCCTAGATATTGGAGTGTGTTTCCATGCAATTGGCTATGGGAATTTTACCACAGCTGTTCAACATGCAATCAGCTAGGGGAGGGCTGAAATTCTTGCAGAGGCCATCAGTTGATCATGAGCACCACTTAAAATACACATGCCACTGCCTAAGCAAAGCAGTTGTAGGTCTCCACACCCACCAGAGAGGGAGTGAGAGAGGGAGGCAGAGGCAAAGACAAGTCAGGGAGGGGTGGGAGAGTAAAACCTAAACATGTTTGTGTCACACACCTACCAGCACAGGGTATCAAACTCCTGATGACTATGTAGTGCTATCACATTTCTATGAGTTATTGGATGCGCCACATAGGTTACATGTTGCGGAGACTTCAGAACATATATGTGATGGTGAGTGACATCTGCAACAGGGATATGATAGCCATACGGTAGGTGTAGTACACGTGCTGGTCCGCATGTACAGGTGCCAGAGTCAACACAGCCACATTCTCACAGAGAAACACACACATTGACACACTTGGCAGGGCCAGGAATACAACCCATCACTAGTGAGAGTGCTACAACACATTACTGTGCAGGTATCACATGCACCACAGGGGTCATACAGAGGATATGGGCAATGGGTATGAGGAGGTCTCTGACATCAGACAACATGATTCAGTATGCCAGTGGGGGTTGTAGTGAGTGTGAATGTGATCATACGCATCATACAACACACACACAAACACACAGGGTGCCACTACTGACATGCATGGGTGCATTTCTGCATGGGTGTGTGGTGCCGACTGTGCCAGAAGGCTATACAAGCGTAGGTGATGGGTATACCTTGGCATCAGGCAACATGACAATGGTCAGCATTGTGGCTCAGGGCTGTAGTTTCTGCATTTGCCCTCACAGGTGGGCATTGTATCTCCCATCCAGTCACCTGGGTGACTATTGTGTGTGGTCAATGCTGTGCGTCACTTGGCATGTATGTGTTCCTTAGTCCATGATATTGATGGTGTCTGGGATGTGCACACCTCCCACATGCATGTACAGTGGCATGTGGAACTGTACCTGGGGTGTCAGGCCCATGTTGTGTAGACAGATTATCATCAGATGTGCCAAACCTGGCCACCTGTGCCGGGAACTGGTAAAGGACCACAGGTTTACCCTGCACCTACATTGATAGCATGCTAACAGCATTCCCTGGTGTCAGTGGCATCTGTCCATACAAGGCATGTTTTCAGGCATGGTATGTCCTTTATGGGTCATATGTGGTGGCACCACAGGTGTTGTAGGCATCCAGTGGGAAACATGGGGAAGGTGCATTGTCTGCATGTACATGCCTATTGGACAGATGGACAGGGTGCCATGCCCTCTGTAGCCCACTGCAATCACTCCATAGTTACTATTAGTGGCCAATATGCAGTGTACTACCCACATATTGGCTGTTGCGTAGGCATGTGTGTGTGTCTATGGGACAAGGGTTGAGAGGGCGCTCTGGGTGATACTGGGGTTCTAACTGCAATTGCCTGGCCTTGATGTCATGTATGGGTATGGATTTGCACCCCAGACTCACAGCTATTTCACATCTGTTATCCCTGTAAGGTGGACATTGTGGTATATACTAGGGCCGCCATATAAGACATTTGCAAAACCCGCTCCACATTGGGCCCAGGTATCATACCCTCCTCCACACAGGATACGAGTTACATGCACACACCCACATCTGTCATGTTTGGGAGTAGAACCCCTACCTAACTAGTTTATTATACTGCAGTACTATTAAAACAAAAAGTGAACCTTTAGAGCAAACCAAACAGTCTAAATAGCAGTTGAACAGTCACTGTCAGTGTTAGGTGTCCACACCAATAACGGGAGAGCTCACGTTTAGTCCAGAAAAATTTAATTTAATTTAAAGCGCTTTTCGTTTGCCTCCTAGGCAAACTTCTTCAGAAAACCAAATACTGCAGTACTACACAGTTATAGTATGCACCACAGAGATTACTAGAATACTTTCTCCCCAAAGGTGTGTTTCACAATGAATGACATCAGCAGGTTTGCCAAAGTAGGGCATTTGAAATGTACTGTAAGTAGCCTAAAATGCATTGCTCCCTACAAAGACATTGAAACACACACAAAACATCCATAATGGCCATGTGTGCAGTTACAGGACACTCTACAGAGATTACTGGGCTACATCTTTCCCAGATGTGTATTTCTAGGTGGATGACATCAGCAGCCTTGCCAAAGATGAGCATTTGAATTGTAAGGAGTGTGACTACTCTAAAAACATTGCTCTCTACACACACACACACACACACACACACACACACACACACACACACACACACACACACACACACACACACACACTTGCCATGTCTGGGATTAAAACAGGTACTTAACTAAATTATCACACTACAGCAGTATGCAGTTACAGGACGCGCTATGGAGACTAGCAAGCTACAGCTTCCCAGAAATGTATTTCTAGGTGGATGACATCAGCAGCCTTGCCAAAGATGCGCATTTGAATTGTAGGGAGTGTGACTACCCTAAAAAAGCATTGCTGTCTACACAAAGAGACAGACACACAAAAACAATTGCTATGTCTGGGATTAGAATAACTACCTCACTGATTTATCACACTACAGCAGTATGCAATTACAGGACATGCTATGGAGATTATTGGGCTACAGCTTCCCAGAGGTGTATTTCTAGGTGGATGACATCAGCAGCCTTGCCAAAGATGAGCATTTGAATTGCAGGGAGTGTGACTACTCTAAAAAGCATTGTTTTCTACACAGACAGACACACAAAAACTTACCATGTCTGGGATTAGAACAACTACCTCACTGATTTATCACACTATAGCAGTAGGCAGTTACAGAACACGGTACAGAGATTATTGGGCTATAGCTTCTCACAGGTGTATTTCTAGGTGGCTGACATTAGCAGCCTTGCCAAAGATGAGCATTTGAATTGTAGGGAGTGTGACTACTCTAAAAAGCATCGCTCTCTATACAGACAGACACACACACAAATTTGTCATATGTGGGATTAGAGCAGCTACCTAACTAATTTATCACACTACAGTAGTATGCAGTTACAGGGCATGCTACAGCAATTACTGGGCTACAGCTTCCCAGAGGTGTATTTCTAGGTGGATGACATCAGCAGCGTTGCCAAAGATGAGCATTTGAATTATAGGGAGAGTAACTACCCTAAAAAACATTGCTCTCGACACAGACACATGCTATGCCTGGGATTAGAACAGCTACTTAATTAAAGTATCACACTACAGCAGTACACAGCTACAGGACACGCTACAGAGATTACTAGACTACAGCTTCCCAGAGGTGTATTTTTAGGTGGATGACATCAGCAGCCTTGCCAAAGATGAGCATTTGAATTCTATGGAGTGTGACTACCCTAAAAATCATTGATCTCTACACAGACAGACAGACAGACAGACACACACAGTTACCATGTCTGGGATTTGAGCACTTATCTATTTTATCACACTATAGCAATATGACGTTATGGTACACACCACAGAGATTACCGGGCTACAGCTCTCCCAAGGGTGAATTTCACAGTGGATGACCTCAGTAGGCTTGTCATAGTAGGGCTATGGTGAGGGCAGTGTGTGTGCATGGGCCATAACCCATTCATCTAGAGGTTGAAACGCCACATGCGGGCACACACAGGGTCATATTTCACAGGTACATGTATACAGCTGCTAGATGACTACTTCCTTGTACAGTCATGTTTCACAGCTGGCACGTGCATCAATAGTCTGTATTGCTGACAGATACTGGTGGCTTGTATCTGCAGTGAGTGACATCTGATCCTCATGTGGTTGGGGCCCTTTGGCTGTGTGCTGGGTGGGACAAGCCTGAATGGCTCCTTGACATAGTCACCCTCTTCCACACATCTATGTATGTCTACCTTTGGCTTACTATAGTGTGTTGCTCTTACATATATGTTTGTATTCCTATCCACTGTGTGTGCAAGGCATGCATGGTGCATACTGACGAGTGTCTGCACTAACAACTGTGACTGCCAGATATGTCTGGTTCACTGGTGTTTGCAGACATGGCCTTCATTAAGTGTGTGTGTATGCCCAGTATGACCTTTCTGTATGTTGTTGACTGACATTGCCTTCATCTCTCTGAGTGTGTGAGCATTCCCAGTATGGCCTTCTGTATTTAATGTGTGGATCAAGTCCAGGTAGTTTGTACTGCAGTGCTGACCTTGGTGTTGTACACCGACAGGTGGTATGCTGTTTCTGCAAGGTACCCATCAAGCATTTGGCATTGACTGTTCCTACATTTCTGCATAGGATGGGGGCTCAGCTGACTATTTCTACATTTCTACACAGGGTTGGGGTGCACACCTGACTGTTATTACATTACTACGTAGGGTGGGGGGATCACCTGACTATTTCTACATTTCTACACAGGATAGGGGAGACACATGACTGTTATTACATTACTACATGGGGGGGCACACCTGTCTATTTCTAAATTTCTACACAGGATTGGGAGGCACACCTCACTGTTATTACATTCCTACGTAGGGTGGGGGGCTCCCCCTGACTATTTCTACATTTTTACCCAGGGTTGGGGGGGCACACCTGACTGTTATTACATTACTACGTAGGGTGGGGGCTCACCTGACTATTTCTGCATTTCTACACAGGATGGGGGGCACACCTGACTGTTATTACATTATTACATGGGGGGCACACCTGTCTATTTCTGCAGTTCTACACAGGATTGGGGGGCACACCTGACTGTTATTACATTACTATGTAGGATGTGGGGGGCACATGTGACACTTGTACACATTTGCTATGACTGTACTGGTAGGTCAGGTACTCCATTTCATTCTGTATTGTTAATTATCATGCTGACTAGAGGCATACCAGTGTACTACAGATCATGGCTTTGGTTGTCCCAATATTATTTTCTGACTTCCTACCCTTCAGAACTAACATCCCACTGCCTGCCCTGCTGTAGTCTGTCTGTGTATGCCTGGGGGAGGTTAACCATAACCATCATTCAGGGACCATGGCACAGGCTCTGTTTGGGTTTGCCTACACCTGTCCTGCTGGCTGAGACTGTTGTTGGGTATGTGAACCTCCCTGACTGGCATGTGTGGGTCATATGGACACACATGTCGCTCAGCACATTTCCTGCAGTGTGTTTTGTCACCCTGTGTAGTACTGGCTACTATGGTGACTACAGTATGTGTTACAGATGTCATAGTGCCACTATGGGTGTCTACTGTCTGCTGCCATAACATTCAGCCACCCAATTCCCTTGCATGCTCACATCCATTCTATAGATACAGGTAATGACACATTCTACTCCATTTGGCAATTGGTAGGTTGATTGAATTACTTTGAGGGTGTGCCAGACTTGCGGATGGTGCTGGAGGGCTGCCTATGTCGGATGCACATAGTACACTCCCTATACATGGTTGAGCACAGGTAGTGTCATGTTTGGCATCCCTTTTACTGTATGTGCAAGTCAGAGAGAGGTATCATTCCCTGGGTCCCTACTGTGTCAGTGTATGTGCTATGTGTTGTCTCTTTGCCGCAGCCTCGGCATACTGGGCATGCCTCCATCTGCTTACTGGGGCAGGCTCAGGTTGTTCCTCCTTAAAGTCACTCTGTGCCTGTGCAGACCTTGGCATTGATGGGGGGCTGTGTGGCCCTTCCCCATGCTGTTTCTGCTGCAGCTGTTTCTGCAGGATCATATTGTGTAGCATAGCACATACCATAACAACTTGGTTTCACGTAGCTGTTGAGTAGTGCAAGGCTCCACCGAGTGTGTCCAGACACTGGAACCATGACCTGAGCATCCCAGACACACGCTCTATTATAAGTCTGGTCTGTGCGTGTGCCTCATTATAGCGTTCTTGTTTGGGTGTGTGTGCATTTCTGATGGGTGTCATCAACCATGGCTCCAGTGTGTAACCAGCATCCCCCACTAGGTGACTGTAGGGGATGTCCCCATTGGCAAATCTCTGGTACAGCTGTGTCAGATGCCATATGTGGGAATTGTCATAGCTTCCAGGGCAGCCAGCACGCACATTCATTATAATGCCCTGGGCATCACATACGGCCTGGCAGTTGATAGAGGGGATGCCCCAACAGTTGATGTAGGCCCTACCCTGATATGTGTGTGCAGTCTATAGCATCTACTACCTCAAGGTATTCTGCTATTTGGTGGAAGAGAGCAAAATCTTTAAAAGATAAGACACCGCTGATCACTATAAGTAAAAAGCTAAGAGCTCTCATAAAATCATCCAAAGCTAATTTTGAGAAAAAAATAGCTAAGGACTCTAAAGACAACCATAAGGCATTCTTTAGCTATGTCAGAAACCTAGGAGGAAACTCCCAGATATGCTCAGAATTAGTTCAAAATGATGTGAAGATTACTGATCCTACAGACATTGCCAACATACTGGCTGACAGGTTCAGTGCAAACTTCTCCCCACCCTCCCCGCCTAAAGAAGAGATATCTATACCAAATGATTGTAGCCCCCCAAACATCTCTAACGCTCAGGTGAGAACTGCTCTCTCCAAGGCGAAGAACACAGCATCCATGGGACCTGATAGTGTCCCCGGCTGTGTGCTCCATGAACTCAACGAGGAATTAAACCCACAGTTAGGACAGCTGTTTAATCTTAGTCTCACCTCCGGATACGCCCAGGAGTGGCGCACAGCGACTGTGGTCCCACTACACAAAGGCGGTGCCTCCACCGACCCTGGAAATTACCGTCCCATTAGCTTGACAAGCCTGATCTGCAAAGCCATGGAAAGGATCATAATGGATCTCATAAATAAAGACATAGGGAATTTGCAGACTTTGGATCCAACCCAGTCTGGCTTTGTCAAAGGCAGATCATGCTTTTTAAACTTGGTTGACTTTTTGAAACAGTCACCAAGGCCATTGACGAGGAAAGGCAGTCCATACAGCCTACCTAGACCTGGTGAAGGCTTTGATACAATACCCCACTCAGGTATCATTGAAAAACTCATCAACTTAAATGTAAACCCATACATTACAAGATGGGTTGCAAACTGGCTGAATGACAGAACCCACAGGGTCAGAGTTGCTGGCGCCATGTCAGACTCTAAGCCTGTCACAAGTGGTGTCCCACAGGGCTCAGTCCTGGGCCCACTCTTGTTTGGCATCTACTTTTCTGAAGTACAAGCAAACACAGGAGGGTTATGGCTGACAAAGTTCGCAGATGACTGCAAACTGGGCGCCATAGTTGAGAACACATCCGACACAGATATCCTTCAGAAGGGTCTCACAGAAACGGATAACTGGTGCCAGAGCCATGGCCTCAAGTTAAATGCCAAGAAATGCATAGTCATACCCTCGGAAAATAAGGTTACCCCTAGCTACCATATAGGTGGCAATCCCTGAACACAGAAGAAGTTATTAGGGACCTGGGAACCCAGGTTGACAGTAGCCTTTCATTCGACACTCATATTGCTAAAGTAGTTAGGAAGACCTTCAACATGGCCCACCTTATCATGAAGGGATTCACATCTAGATCAAGGGAAGTCATAGTCTCCCTATACTCATCACTCATCAGACCAATGATCGAGTACAATGCCCCATTCGGAATGTATCTGACCCGACACTTGCAGCAGCTGGAGAGGCCACAAAAGTTCCTCACCAAAAGGATAAAGGGTCTCAAAAATCTGTCTTATGCTGCCCGACTGAAAGAACTCCAGTTATATTCAGTTATGCATCGCTTGCTCAGAGGTGACCTATGCCTGACATATAAGGCCATGTCAAACCCAGATTTGATGAATATGCTTCATCTCAAAAATCTAGATCCTCAGAGCCACAAGGGGTGACTTAAACCTCGACACGGTTATTAATAGGACGTGCTGGAGGGATAGATTCATCACCCAAAGACTCCCTATGCTGTGGAATAAAATCCCGGTTTATGTGAGGCAGAGCACCTCGCTGGCCTTGTTCAAGAGGAATCTTGACCAATGGATGGGAGATCGCAGATACACCCCAGGGGTTACCTCAGTGTCACTGCTCGACAGAGGCACAGCTAAATAATGGGCATAGTTTCTCCAAACTAAGGGGTGGCGTAAGCCACAAAACTATGGGCTAGGCTTATAAATGCCCTCGGGCAGATAGCCTAGTATGAACCTATGAACCTATGAACCTATGAACATGCTCACTGGCATGTGCTGACATGGCATCCAGGAACTGGTGGAATACTCTGGATGCTGATGCCTGTAAGATCCCAATGCTATCTCCAGTTGAGCTTTGGGAGGAACCCGTGGCTAGTATTCCTAGGCCTACACATGCCTTGGTATTCACTGTGATGGCTTCCCCTTGATCAGTTTGGTGTGTCAGGTGTGGCTGGCACAGCTCAACAATGTGCTGTAGAAGGTCTCTGTCCACCCTATAGTGCTCCACTATCTCCAGCTCATGTAGCCCCTGGTAGGTTACCCTGGGTATGTACACTCTTCTCCATCTCCTCACTATGGGTTGATCAACAGCATTCACATCCTCACCACCCTCAGCCTCTTGCACATGTTGTTCTATGTTGCCTGCTGCAGCCCTTCTCATTTTGTAGGTTTGTTTGTTAAAATTTCCCCTCTTGTATACACCAGTGGTGTAGGGTGTGGGAAAAACCAGAGAGGAAGGTGTTTGCTTAGTTTATAGTAGTGTCCTGGGCTGGGCTGGTCTGCTGCATGTGTAATTGGATGATTCTGATACATTTCACCTGCCAGCTAATCTAGTTCTCCTTGATTAACTTGCTACTGCTGTTTTCCTTTCCCATTTCCTTCCCGTTTAAGCCCATTTGTGCACCACGCAGCATGCTCAAATGTGCACACTGCTGCTATTTCCTGGTTTAACTTCTTTTTTCTTCCTGTAAAATGCAGTGTGTGGCGTGCCCACCTGTTTAGGCTCTGTAAAGCGTGCTAAGCAGGTTTAGACACACCCTCTAGCTTAGCTGTGCTAAGGTAGGAGCAAACCCGAGCCACAGGGCTCCAATCCACTTACAGTATGCCTGACACCCCCCATCATGTCACCTAACTCCTAGGCTAGCACCAAGCTATTCCTACTCTTACACTGTTGGGATCTGACTCACATGCTGGGAAAAACTGGGATTCACTCCTTCTCTTCATTTGCATAGGATTGCCTGCTAATGCATAGTTACATGCCTAGCCTCCCCCCTTAGCAACTACTACTCACTGGCCAAGTTGTCTTCTGCCTGCCATTGACTTGCATGGCAGAATAGTGATTTTAGTTAGACTGCTTATTTTAGGTTTATTTTATTATTTTCTCCCGATCCCGTTTGCGCGCCGCTGCCCTACGATTAAACAGCCGAGATTGGCTAAAAAAAATAAAAGTTGATTTTTGTATTTTTTGTTTTGTTTGCAATGCCAATAGCCTTATACTTGGCCATTGGCATGCTTACTACATGATATGCAGACTTTATTTGGGGCTGCCACAGCTCCGTTTTGGAATTTGCAGATAGCACTAGTCTTGCACAGACTGTTGTAAGCTTCCTGGATTGCAAAATCACCTCATTTGCATAGATGTCTCTTGCAAATGGGGTTATTTGCATACCAGGACTTAGTCTGTGCAAGATTAGTGCAGGAGTGCTTATGCACACCCCTGCAGGCTCTTCCTGAATTGCACGGCAGACATATTGCCTGCTTAAGCTCCTGAACTGATCTTGCACTCCGTGCAAGCTTTTTAGAATCCGGGGATGCATGTTTTCAATACTTGAATAGTCAGATTCAAAATGAACTTATTTTTTTTTCTTTTATTTCTTTTTTGCTATTAAAAATGAAAATCCGTACCTGGGAATATGAATCTTGTAATTTATATTCATAATATGGATCTTTCCAGTTTTTACAGACCCCCGGATTCAGCAAGCTCTGCACGGAGTGCAGGATTTGTGCAAGAGCTGCTGCACGCAATATGGCTGATGAGTGATCCAGGATCGAGTCCCTGAGATGTGAACGAGCGCCACTACACTATTCCCACATGGACACCATGCAAATGAGGTGAATTAGCAATCCAGGAAGCAGGCAGTCATCTGTGCAGGAATAGTGTAACCTGCAGAAATGTATTCAGTTGCTAACCGAATACATTTCTGCAAATTACAAAACGGAGGCATGACAGCTTGAAAAAAAGTATGTATTCTATCTAGTAAGCATGCCAATATATGGCCATTGGTATGAAAAATAGCTGAAATTTTATAAAAAACAAGTTTTATTTTTTATGGCCGATTTCGGCCGTTTAAGCGTAAGACAGCGGTGCGCAAATGGGATCGTTATGAAAATTTAAAAAAGGTGGAAATAAGCTTTTATACCCAAATCTGCATTTTGCCATAATAAACAATGACATGCATAGGACAACAATACCAGAGAATAGTGGTTGCTAAGGGGGAAGGCTCAGTGTGAGTGTGGTAACTATGACTTAGCAGTCTGGTTTATGCAAATGAGGGGATTGATACTGAATCACAGATTTTCTCTCAGTGTTAACTTGCACCCAACCGTGTAGGTGCAGCAACACCATTGTATAAGTAGAAGAGGTGGAGACCTCATAAGAGGGCATGTCATGCATGCTGTAAGCCTATTGGAGCTCTGTGGCCCATGTTTGCCCTTAGCTAAACACAGCTAAGGAAGGGGGTGTGTCTTATATTGTTGAGCACTGTCTTCCTTGCTTAAATGGGTGTGCACACCGTGCACCTGGTTTTAAACATAAAAAAAAATAAACAGGAAATAGCAGCACTGTTCACATCTGACCACTGGGTATGCGTGGCATGCCTCAGGGCTTAAATGGGGAGGAAATGGGAAGGGGAAACAGCAGTAGACAGGAAATCAAGGAGAACCAGCATAGCTGCCAGGTAAAATGTATCAGAGTCAGCCAATTACACAGGCAGCAGCCCAGCACACTACTATAAACTATGCAAACACTTTTCAGTCTGTTTTCTTCCCACAAACTCTACACCACTGGTGTACACATACGGGGAAATTTTACCTGACAAAACTAACAAAGTGTTAGGGGCTGCTGTCACTCTCATACATCAATATGTGCAAGAGCCTGAGGGTGGTGAGGATGTGAATGCTGATGACCATCCCACAGTGAGGAGGAGGAGAAGAGTGTACAGACCCACGGTAGCCTATCAGGGGCTACATGAGCTGGAGATAGTGGAGCACTATAGTGTGGACAGGGACATTCTACAGCAAATTGTTGAGCTGTGCCGGCCCCGCCTCATACACGAACCAACAGAGGGAAACCCATCCCAGTGGATACCAAGGTATGTGTAGGCTTAAGAATACTAGCCACAGGTACCTTCCAAAGGCCAACTGGGGATATGATGGGGATCTCACAGGCATCAGCATCCAGAGTCCTCCACCAGTTCCTGGATGCCATGTCAGCACATGCCAGTGAGCACATATATTTTGTCAACACCCATGAGGCGTTGACCAGCAATATGAGTCTCTTCCACCACATAGCAGAATACCCTGAGGTAGTGGGTGCTATAGACTGCACGCACATACACAGCAAAGCACCAACCGGCAAGCGGAGTAGGGTCTACATAAACCGCAAGGGATTCCCTTCCATCAATTGCCATGTTGTGTGAGATGCCCAGGGCATTATCATAAATGTGTGTGCTGGCAGCCCTGGATGCTATCACAACTCCCACATCTGGCATATGACAGCTGTACCAGTCATTTGCCAGTAGGGACATCCCATATGGCCATCTAGTGGTGGATGCTGACTACGCACTGGATCCGTGACTGATGACACCACTCAGAAATGTACACACACCTGAACAAGAACTCCATAATGAGGCATATGCACAAGCCAGAATCCTTATAGAGTGTATGTTTGGGATGCCCAAGTCACGGTTCCACTGCCTTGACACATCCGGTGGAGCCTAGCAGTACTCTCCAGCTACATGTACACAAATGTTCATAGTATCTGCCATTCTACACAATATGATCCTGTGGAAACAGCTACAGCAGGAACAGCATGGGGCAGGGCCACACAGCCCTCCACATTTCCCAAGGCCATCACAGGCACAGAGTGACTCGGAGGAGGAACTACCTGAGCCTGCCCCTGTAGGTGGAAGGAGGCATGCTCAGTATGCCCAGGCCTTGGCAAAGAGGCAGCACAATAGCACATACACTGACTTGGTAGGGACCCAGGGAAAGAAACCTCTCTCTGACTCACAAATACAGTAAAAGGGATGCCAAACATGACACTACCTGTGCCATACCATGTATAGGGAGTGTACTGTGTGCATCCAACATAGTAAGCCCTCCATCACCATCTGCAGTACTGGCCCAGGCACAAGGTAAGTCACTCTTCCTATCAATTAGTGAATGTAGTAGTATGTTCTGATACTGATATCTATGGCATGGATGCAAGCATGCAAGGGAATTGTGTGGCCGAATGGGATAGCATCAGACAGCTGACAGCTATATGGAACAGCAGGAAATCCATAACAAATACTGGTGTCAACATACTAGGCAGTAGTACACAAGATGACAACTCCCACCGCAGTACATGTGGTGTATCAAATAACTGGGTGTCCATAGGCCATGCACATGGCTGTCAATGAGGGTTCAGATACCCACTCCAACCTCACCCAGCAGGACAGGTGTAGATGACCATAGAGAAAGGTTGGGCTAAGGCCCTCAAATGCTGCCAGTGGTGAACAACCCCCCTTCAAACCTACACAGACATAGTACAACAGGTCTGGCAGTTGCATCATAGTTTTGAAGGGCAAGAAGTCTGAAACTGAAATGTATGCAAATACAATCTAGTGTGTATTCTACTGAGATGCCTCCTTTGTGCAAGACAGGTCACAATACAGTACTAATGGAAATAAACAGAGTAAGTGAAATACCATTACAGTCATTGAAAATGGCTATAGTCATCAGGCGTGCCCCCCCCCCCACAACCCCATGTAGAAATGCAGTAACATGTAAGTTTGTGGAGTAATAACAGTGGAGCACAGAGTGCCAGTGATGTCCCAAGAAACATGATAAATTGGTGCATGTCTACAATATGCAGGGGTCAGTGTACTAGGTTTCTGTGTGTTTAATGTTGTGTGGAAGTGGTCAGCATGTAGGTCTGCATGTTATGTCTCAGTGGCCCAAGTACAGTACTGTGCTTGACAGGGCCATGTCCCAGTAACTGCAGTGTCAACCAGTGTGCTTCTCAGTGACGCCCACATTAATGGTTGTACACTGTCCAGATGCCAATAGCAGTTAACAGTGGAAACCAGACAGGCCATGAACAGGGGGCCCTACATGGAAACACTACACAGGTGAAGTACCCTATGCAGTGCCTACAATAACTCTCAGTTACACAGAACTGTGGAATTATATATCTAGAGGTTAGCATAACATTAATTGTCCCTCCACTATGGAATACTGGTTGTCTGCCCAATCACTGCCACACCACCAAAGCACTGTTACACACTAATGCCAGACTGCTGATGGCCATACACAAGGTGGGATATGCATAAGGTCCCTCTTATACCTGTGAGGCAGGTGCCCTAAGCTGACATATCATGCATGCACTCAGGTCACCCCTCAACACCCACAGGTATCTCACAGGTGAGATCCTTGCTGTTGTGAATGAGTACAGTATGACCCCACTTCTGTATGTGAATGCCCACAGAATGCAGCATGCTGAAGAGGTGTCCTATGCAGTTGTGTCTCTAGCTGTAAGAAGAACCCTGCCTGCATCCAGACCAATGGATCAATATGGACAGGAAGTATTGCCAGTAACACCTCGCACACTTATGCTGTCACCCCAGGGGAATCCACTGATTCGCAGCCTGGGAAGGTATGAGTGACAGAATGCACTGGCCTGCTACAGTTGGCCTGCATCACTATCAAATAGCCTACAGTCCTCTGTCAAAGGCCTGTGCCTCACCCATAGTGCCAATGTATGGTATCTCATGGAGTTCTAACTGACAACCTAACAGTCAACAGAACACAAATACAAGGCCATGTCAACAAATCCCAGTAGCAAGCCCCCCATGTCCTACTGCAAGAACTGTGGACCAATCCATAAATACTGCTGGGTTGAAGGGCCAACTATAGGGATACTTCTCAGATATTGCTCGCATAATGTTAGGAAGAAGATAGAATAACAGAGGGGGGGTGTAGAAGCATGGATGTCATGGAGTGTGTGAAGTCTGAAACTCTGATATGTGTGCACATACTACCCCTGCCTACAAACCCATTAATGGGTGGCTGCAAACCTGCTCGTAAACCACCATGTGAAGGGGAACTGACCAGATATGAGTCCTGCCTCTGGGTAACCTGGGTGAATGTGTACAGCTGTGAGATATGTCCACAGCAGGATATGGCCATTCTGTTAAGTCGATATACATACAAGAAAGGGATCCTCAGCCACCATATTACCAAGGTGCTGGACTAATTACACAGACCCATCAGCAAGTGTCTGTAGCTACCCTTGCAGAATGCCAGAAGTGTGCAAGAATGTGTAGGCTGCAGCCCACAATATTGGACTCAGTTTCATTCATCCTGTATTTTCACGGTAAATAACTGTGAGCAAATAATTATATCCGTCAGTAGCTGATGACATAATACATCACAGTGTAAAATAGTACATATGTCTGAATATCTCTGCTAACACCAACCATGTAACATAAGCAGCATAGACAGCAATAGTTACAGTATCCTCTATCTTTCGCCCATTGTAAATCTATATTGTCAACCTATCTACAGATATCCTGCAGAAACAGGTTGCTAGCTGTAGGTGTGGAACACCAAACCCTGGACTGGAGTACAACCCTACCTGGAATGGATTCACACACTCAATACAGAAGGTCATACTGGGCATGCTTCTACACTTAGGGAAATAAAGCCCATGTCTGACAACACAGTGGACTATACATATCTGTCATTTGCAGATGTCTGTGCACACACACCAAATTGTACACCATTTATGCTTCACACACACATTGGATAGGAATACTCACATATCTAAGGCCAACAGACTATAACATATCAAACATATGCACACAGAGACGTGGGGAAGAGAGAGACAGACAGTGACAGAGAGTATCCCATTATGAGGCCTGTCCCACCCACTACACATCGCATTGGCCTACATCACATGATGTGCTGATGTCAATCACTGTAGACATTCCTTTTGGTAGCCCTCAGCCCTCTAGTGTCTGTGATGCTTGTGATGACTGTGTAACATTATAGTACAAATAAGTAGTCATGTAGCATTTGTAATCTCAGTCCTGTCAAATGTAAAGTTATGTGTGAGTGAGTGTGTGTGTGTGTGTGTGTGTGTGTGTGTGTGTGTGTGTGTGTGTGTGTGTGTGTTTCCAGAGGAGTGATTTATGGCCCATTCACACACACTGCACTTCCCATTGCCCTATGTTAGCACTCCTGCTGATGTCAGTCACCTTGAAATAACCCTTTGGCCAAGTCTCAGATCTCTAAGCTCTGTGGTGCTCGCGATACCTGCGTAAAATGGTGAGTGTAGCAAACTAGATAGGTAGGAGTTCTAATCCCAGACATGTCAACTGTTAAACTGTGTGTGTGTGTGTGTGTGTGTGTGTGTGTGTGTGTGTGTGCTTGGAGATGAATGATTTTGAGGCCATTCACACTCACTACACCTCCCATTGCCCTATTTTAGCACTCCGGCTGTTGTCAGTCACCTTGAAATAACCCTTTGGCCAAATCTTAACTCTGAAAGCTCCGTGGTGAGTGCCATATCTGCGTAATACTATAGTGTAGCAAACTAGCTAGGTAGGAGTTCTAATCCTGGTTCTGGCAACTGTAAAAATGTGTATGTTTGTGTGATAGAGTGTGTGTGTCTTTGCTGACTCCTGATTTTGTGGTAATTCACACTTACTACATTACCCATTCCCCTCCTCTAGCACTGCTGCTGATGTCACTCACCTTCAAAGATACCTGTGGGCAGTTTTCTAACATATAAGCTTTGTGGTACTTGCGATAACTGTGCAATACTATAGTGTAGCAAATGACATAGCTAGGAGTTCTAATCCTGGTCCTGGTAACTGTAAAAAATGTGTATGTTTGTGTGATAGAGTGTGTGTGTCTTTGTTGACACCTAATTTTGTGGCATTTACACTTACTACATTACCCATTCCCCTCCTTTAGCACTGCTGCTGATGTCTCTCACCTTTAAAAATACCTTTGGAGGGCTCTCAGCTATGTATGTTCTGTGATGTGTCTGAGAACTGCATAACACTGTAGTGCAATTTACTACTTATGTAGGAGTTCTAATCTCAGTTCAGGCAAATGTAAATGTGTGTCTGTGTTTGTGTAGACATGATTTTGAGGCCATTATCACTTACTACATTTCACTTTCCCCTCCATTAGCACAGCTGCTGATGTCACTCACATTTAAAGATACCTTTGGAGAGCTATCAAGTGTGTAAGCTCCATTGTGCATCTGATAAATGCGTAATACCATAGTAGTAATAACTAGATAAGTAGGGGTTGGAATCTCATTTCTGGGAAGTGTGTGTGTGTGTCTGTGGTTGTGTCATTAACATTGTGATCCATATACAATGGGGGTGGTGTTTGGCTGCACTTTTGTGTGGTCCACACATTACACTACCAAATGTCCACTGTACAGGACCCTCTATTGTGGTAACTGTGGGCACTCTGCAGTCCCACAATCCATTTTTTGTGTGAAATAACTATAGAACAGTATGGAGTACAAAACAACATATGTGGCCCTTGTAGTCATGGGATACAATTCCACACTCAGGAATCATAGCCAAACACACTCATTTATTCATTAATTCCTATGCCACTAAGTGGTCTGCAACCCGGCTCAGGGTTGGTACCCACAGTGTGAAAGCAGCAGACCCCATTTCAGACTGCCAAACTGTTATGATTGGTGACAGCCTGCCAGTCATGAGTAGAGTACCACAGGTTTTTGTCCTGGGTCAACTCTTGTCTGTTATGTGTGGCTCTGACATCCAGCCAAACATGAATAAACTGTGTTTAGCAATGTTTGGAGACATTGTTAATTGGGGGCTATGTTCACATCCCCAGAATATGTACACATCCTGCATAAAGTTGCAACTGACACCTCCAACTGTTGCTAGAACACTGGCCTTAGTCTCATTGTGAAGAACTGTGTCCCAGTCCTCTGTTGAATCAATGTGTTGTCCACAAATGACCACATTGGTGATAGTCCAATGGGCAGAGATCTCCTTATAGGAGGTCTGTGAACACAACATGACAGCAACCTCTCTTCTGACCTCCACATTGTCACTGTGGACAGAAAGTCCTTCCATGTGGCACATTGCATAAGTAAGGGTTTGTCATCAAGAAATGGAGATGTCAATGCCCCCCTCTACACCCCACTCAGTAGGCCAATTAGTGGGTACAATGGTCTATTTGACATGTAACTCACTGGACACCTACAACAACTGTGTAGACTGCAAGTGCACTGCATATATAGGACCCTAGCCATCACACAATGGTCCAATCTGGACAGAGACCTGAACCTCCAAGTGTTCCTGGTCACATCTTAGCTGCTTACAGGCAAATCTATGATTGACTGACACTGACATGTCTACCCAGCTGTGTTATGAATGCCACAGCTGGGAACCCTCACTCTGTATGCACCACATGTCATGGATACCTCAAGCAGGCTACCACAGTTAACAGACCATGTTTGTGGACAGGTCCCTAACTCAGACACTGGCCATGTTATGCAATATATGTTGCATACAGGTCAATTGGAACACCTCACTGGCCCTCTTCAAGAGAAAACCAGATGAGTGGATGTTGAATTTAACTGTCACCCTGGGGATCACTCAAGTGGCAGTAGTTGATAGATGGCCTGCTGACAAAGGTCAGATGACATAATACCAGTGTACTCACATGCCCTACACTTCTCATCTCTCCATGGACATTAGCCTGGGACACCCCTAGGAACACCTGCACCTATGGACCTCACTACTGAAAAATATGTCTGTGTGCATTACTAAGTATAACAGTCTTTGTTTGTTTGTAAACTTGTAGTTGAAAACACTCTGAGGGCCTTCTCACCCACTACACCCCCATTACACCCCCATTACTATACTTAGAAAGGGCTGCTGCTGCAATTCACATTAAATTTACTATGTGACACTCTTCACACTATGAGCTACCTGAAGCTTGCAGTACCAGCATAACACTGTTCTACAAATGGGTAGATAGGTGTGGGTTACTCTCTGAGTCCTAGCAAATGTGAGAATGTGTGTGTGTGTGTATGTGTGAGCAAGTGTGTGTGAGTGTGCATATTTGTAGGAGACAGCATTCTGAGGCCTCATTCTCTAAATACACTAAACATTGTCATACATTATAAGGGATGGTGATGTTGCTCACATTAGGAGAGCCATGACAAAACCTCACCCTACTATCTCTGTGGCACATGCAATAAATGCATATCCCTGTAGTAGCAATAATTAGATAGACAAGGGTTTGTATTGCAGTCCTGGTAAATGTGTGATTGTGGGTATGTCAGAGCATTATCATGAGTTTCAGTGAGTACTATATGCAAGGTGGGGTGGGGGTGCTGGGTATACTGTCTTTACTCCATGGTACACCCGGTACATGTCCCAAGGTCCACTGTATGAGGACCGCTGTCACCATCAACCATACAGGTAACTGATGACACTCATCAGCCCAATAATGCATGTGCTGTATGCAAAAACTCTGTAACAATATCGAGTCACTGACAAGGTAGTCAGCACTGTTAAACCCAGGTCTGTCAAATGTGTCTATGGCTGTGTTTGTCAGTGTGTATATATCAGTATGTTATACTATGTAGTGTCCATTAATACCCAGTACATCCCCCATTACCATACTGTACAAGGCCTGGTGATGTTGATCACTTTACAGGAAGCTTGGGACACACCTCACCCTACAAGCTCTGTGGTGTGTGCAATTAAGGCCGAACACATTAGTAGCAATAAGTATTTAGGTAGGGGTTCTAATCTCAGTGTTGCCAAGTATGTGTGTGTGTATATGAAGGGATCTACTTCAGTTTGAAGAAAAAAAATTTCCCAGGAGATCATTTGTCCGAGAACTAACTGGCAAAAGGTAACATTGCAAAGCAATCATCTTGTGGAAATTCATTCCATCAGAACTAGTAGTGGATGTGTAAATGCCCTGATCCCCATTGTACATCTGTACAGTGATAGGGGAGTTAGTATATATAAAGTTGGTGGTGGTTGTTGTGGGCACAGCCACCCACACTGGGGGTATTGTGTGTATCCCCCTGCTTAGTGTGCTGTTATACTGTCCAGTTAATGTTGCAAGGTTAAGTAGTTGTTGATGACACTATGTGTGGTTCTATGCCACCCCACACCCTCCAAGGTGGAGGGCCCCACACCAGCAAAACTATTTATACCAACTCCAGGATTGCACTACATTGGGGAGAAGGACATATACCATGCCAGTACTATTTTCATTGAAATGAAATTGGCGGACTGATTATTTACTGATGTGATGTTTTCGCAATTTTGTCTTGGTGGAATTACATAGGCGAAAATGAGTTCTCTGCAAAATGAAGTACATCCATGTGAACAGTGTTTTCTATGTGTTGCATCAAGACATAAGCCTCTGTTTGTGTGTGTTATTCACCATTGCCCACTGCAGAAGAGCTGCTTACATCAGCCACCATGCACTCACTTGTATACACCCCTCAGACCTATCAGCCATGTGGCACATGCAATAACTGTTATACAGACCTGTTACTTGTGTTCAGCTGTACCTGGGATATGACACAGTCAATGTGTTACCACAGTACCACACCCCTTGTAGGAAAGGACAGCAGACCAACATCCACCAGACACACAGACATCTAGAACACAAACAGAATACATTATGGAGACCACATTCAGTCAGTGCTAATAACAGCAATAATGCATCATGGCTGGACAGCTACACACCCTGATGTGTAAGCATTAAACATTCCAGCAGACAACACATTAAACAGCATCAAAATTAACTGTAGTACATTCATCCTGTGTATTAGAATCATATTAGCATGTTCCTGCATCAATGGTATGGATGACAGGGATGTGGCGCAGGTATCATCATATGCACAGGGTGTGGTGTGGGTTTGCCAGAGGCCTAGGCTGAGTCATGTGGTTGACATCACATGTGTGGGTTAGGGGGGTTATTAAATGGCCTGTACAGATGTGGTGTATGTAAGTATGGAGGTCTCCTAGTTGTGATGGTGATGTGTGTGTGTATGGATGCACACAGTTCTGCCATGTGGCTGCCCTATACAGGGGTATGTTGGACAGCTGCAGACCATGCATGGCAGGATGTACAGTTCACTGTGTCTGGCCACAGACATGGGAACTGTATCTGCCAGGGGTTGCATGGGCACCACCAGGCAGAAACCAAGATATGGTACTCTCCACTGAAGATGACAATTGTCTGCTGGATCCATGTCCCTGTTGGGACCACGTGCATGTGGCCTGCTGCATTGTGATGTGGATAGCACCCCCCTGCAGTGGTGTTGCTGGTACTGCCACTATGGGAGCAGGAGTGAGATGTTGCACATCCAGCAGACCTCCACCTGTTGGTGTATCTGACCTACGTCCATGTGGCCGATGTCCTACTCCCATCACATGGTCTACCACAGACACCACACGGTTGAGGATTCCCACCATCTCACTCAACCGTCTATCCATGACCTCTGTAAAATGATGGTGGACATCTGCATGATCACGGATGTAGTCACGTACAGCAGGAAACGTAGCCCTCTGGAGCCTCAGACTATCTCTGGTGTAACGTTCCGTATTTGACTGTGCCTACATGATGGCCTGAAACATGCATCTGGTGACACCTGTTGATTGCCAGCAGCCCTCCTGTGAGCACCTCTGTCCATCTGCCTGGGTGGGACCTTGCCGGTTATTTGGCTATAGTTGCTGTGTACAGACACACTTGCCATAGTCACCACATTTTCCTGTCCCATGCCACAACCAGCCAAATCTCCCTCATCTATGCCCTGTGTGTGGGGATGGGGTGGATAAAAGTGGGATGCCAGCCAATGGCACAGATTCAGCCCCTGACAGCCCTGCCTCTGCCTCACTATGCCTATCATCATTGTCAGAGTCTGTATGGACACTAACATCAGTTTGCCTGCAGGAGAACCTACCTTGCCACCTGTGAGGGTCAGACAAGAAATTTAAACTAAGACCTGTACATTATAGTTTACTACTACTACTACTACACACACACACACACACACACACACACACACACACACACACACACACACACACACACACACACACACACACACACACACTTACAGGGGAGGTGGCACAAAGATATTACACAGACCTCTCATTACCCAACAGTTGACATGCATGACATATGGCACTCAACAGCATACACTGCAGCCATTCTTAATCCATGTTACCAAAATATACATCTCTGAGTTGTGTTAGTAGGTGATGCTCCTTCTCCTGGAACACACTGCACCCATGTACACATTACTGATGTGCACCTGTATAGCGCATGTCAGAAGGAGTTGCATTGTGTTCATATAGCTGTATGCCAGAAGGAGTTGCATTGTGTTTTTGTAGACTTAGAGAAGGCATATGACAGGGTGCCTAGAGAGGAGATGTGGTATTGTATGAGGAAGTCAGGAGTGTCAGAGAAGTATGTAAGAGTGGTACAGGATATGTATGAGGGTAGTGTGACAGTGGTGAGGTCTGCAGTCGGAGTGACGGATGCAATTAAGGTGGAGGTGGGGTTACATCAAGGATCAGTTCTGAGCCCTTTCTTATTTGCAATGGTGATGGACAGGTTGACAGATGAGATCAGACAGGAGTCCCCGTGGACTATGATGTTTGCAGATGACATTGTGATCTGTAGTGAGAGTAGGGAACAGGTGGAGGAGACCCTGGAGAGATGGAGATATGCTCTAGAGAGAAGAGGAATGAAGGTCAGCAGGACTAAGACAGAATATATGTGTGTGAATGAGAGGGAGGATAGAGGAATGGTGAGGATGCAAGGAGTAGAGGTGGCAAAGGTGGATGAGTTTAAATACTTGGGGTCAATAGTTCAGAGTAACGGTGAGTGTGGAAGAGAGGTGAAGAAGAGAGTACAGGCAGGATGGTTTGGGTGGAGAAGAGTGTCAGGAGTGATTTGTGACAGATGAGTACCTGTAAGAGTGAAAGGTAAGGTCTACAAGAGGGTAGTGAGACCATCTATGTTATATGGGTTGGAGACAGTGGCATTGACAAAAAGGCAGGAGTTTGAGCTAGATGTAGCAGAGTTAAAGATGTTAAGATTTGCACTGGGTGTGACGAGGGTGGACAGGATTAGGAATAAGAATATTAGAGGGTCAACCCAGGTTGGAAGGTTTGGAGACAATGCCAGAGAAGCAAGATTATGTTGGTTTGGACATGTGCTGAGAAGGGATGCTGAGTATATTGGGAAAAAGATGCTAAGGATGAAGCTACCAGGTAACAGGAAAAGAGGAAGGCCTAAGATTTATGGATGTTTTGAGAGAGGACATGCAGGTTGTTGGTGTGACAGAGCAAGATGCAGAGGACAGGAAGAAATGGAAACAGGTGATCCGCTGTGGCGACCTCTAAAGGGAACAGCCAAAAAAAGATGATGACCTGTATAGCGCACTGGCACGTACTGTGCACCATACCTCACCAGTGTACAAATCATTGCTGAATGTGTAGATGTCTGGCAGTTATGTTTGCTCTGTTGCTCATAGCGCCTATGTGTTTGCCTGACACATAACTGGGATGATATGAGGACTGATGTCGATAATTAATGCCTGACCTTTGATTTGCAAATCTCATCATCAGCAGTGCATGTATGTGCACTGACAACCTTCAAAGCTTAATGTGGATATGAGGAGTGTCCACATCCCTGTTGACATGCCAGTCTCTTCTATGATATGCAGTGGGGCCACACTACTGCATTTGATAACATTACACACACCTGATATGTGACATATGACCTATGCAATCCAATGCAGTATCAAACAAATATGTTAGTCATGAAGATTCTGAATGAGATACATACAATACGTGGGTTGCATAAGTGTGCACATCCTTAAAACAATGGTTTATTGAAGCACCTGTTAAGTAAACTACAGCAGTCACTATTCCTGGAAGGAGTATACTAGCATGGCCCATCTTTACTTGACATTATTTGGTCTGTCTGCCCTACAAAGGTCCCCCAACTTTGCCAGATTTCAAGGTCCAGCTCATGTACACAGAACTTGGAGGTCACACAGTGGCATCACTATTGCTGTAGAGTCTGGGTTATGTATGGCACAATTCATAACCTTGAATGTGTTCAGATACATCCATCCTTAGCTAGCTTTGGATGTATGTTTCAGTTCACTGTAGTGTTTGAAGCTGACACCCCTCCCCATCCTCAGCCTTATTGCAGATGCTTGGCAACTGTGGGCCACACATGAGTGTTATTTTGCAGTGTTCCAAATTCCACCCACCAAGTCTACAGGCCTAGTTCCAGAGGTGAAATAAGGTGTTGCTTGTGCACCACATGTATCTTTATGAATACTCTCTGTAGGTTTGAACCTTGGTCTCATGAAACCATTACACATTGCAACACATGCCTTTGGGAGACTTATGTTATGCTTCAGCTACCTGAACAGAGCCCTGCATGATGTTTCATGTGGAACAAATCTTCTGTCTAATTACCCTAATCCATAGGCCACACTTGTGCAGAATCCAGGCAATTATCAACACAGGTACTACACAGGCAGTACTTGCTAGACATTCCTGCAACTCCCTCAGTATTTATGCATGTCTCTGGGCAGCCCCCTGACCAGTTTGAAACATGTTTTGTCTTCTGTTTTGGATGGGCATCTGTTTTTTTTTTCTACATCACTGTTGTCCCATATTCAGTACACCTCTAGATCACTATCTACACTGTTTGCCATGGTATATGCAATGGTGAGGCAAGCTTACTTTTCCCACTCCTGACTGCTACCTTTTAGATATGGGATCCATTTCATGCTTTGTAAGATGTGTGCAAGCCATGTCTGCCTCTGTTGCAGGCAACTGGGCAAATGTCAGGAACATACTTCTTGGACAGCAGACTATTACTTGGTGTGACATTGACGCCCTGTACTTGATGGCAGGTATGTACTCAAGAAGACTGAATGCTGTCAGTACATCACAAGCTGCCTCCACAATATGTTATTTGGAGTGCATGCACACATCTGCTTCCAGTGTTTTGTAAGGTTTCTATACCCCATATTTGTTGTCCTAACATAGGATTCTATATTACACATTCATTGCTCATGTTAGTATCACATTACAGGTTGTAAAAGGTGTGGAATGTGTTATTGTGGTCTGCCGTTGTATATATCAGGAACAGTTGTCATTGTAATAGTGGTGTATACACTGTTGTATCCACTGTATAATGGTAATGTTTCATACATATCCCTACTGTAGGTCATTTGTACCACCATTTTGTTTATATCTGTCCACACATCATGCACTGACAGGTTGTGTGGTATACTGCAGGAATCTTACATACCCTTCAGATATGCCACCATGGTGACCACTGTGATGCAGTGCAGTTAACACCAACAAAACTGAACATGTACAGCGTGCATTGTGGGTAGGGGTGTTAAATGTGTGCATGGCAAATAGCATGGCCTTAACATGGCCGGTGTATTGGCAAACCTGAACAAAATAACTCCATACTCACCAGCTACAGGCTGCTGTCCCAGTTGTATACCAGAGGGACCTAAATATTTGTGGGAGAGAAGTAATTTCAGTAGCCACACCTGTGGCATTGGTACGGGGTGGAAGCAGCATTTCAGCACATCAACAGTACAAACCCCAATACTAAGGATTATGCAGGCCATCAACATAGATGTGCACATATGTGCATTACTACACTCCAGCAACAGACAGTCTTATCTGACATATGCATGTAGATACTATACAGAAAAAAAATGGATAAACAACAGTGTTCTAGTAATGTGCACTGGGGCCTTACCTGCATGCTCCTTGTCCATTGTGTGTGTGGCACCCACCTCCACAATGCTGTCTTTGGCTTCATGGCTTGTCCGGCGGGCAGGTGCCCCAAGGCTGCTGAGGAGCTCCTCAGTGTGTGTCAGTGAGGGTTGGAGTGCTTGACCCTCACCTGTGACTAGCCAGTCCCTCGCAATGGCAGCAGCCCACTGACAGGAGTGGCAGATGAGGTCAGTGCAACGATGCCACACCTGCTTATAATTTCGTCTGTGCAGGCTGACATAATTTACCCTGTGGGCGAGCTCGTTCAACAGGGCTGTCCTCTCCTGTGGATCCTGGACTCTGCAGCTGAATAACATGGCATAATGCTGTATCACATACTGTATTATGGTGTCATTCTCTGTGTTGCTGAACGCTGGCAGATGTGGACATTGCATATTACCTGGAAGACATAAACATGAAAAAAGGTCACAGAACCTTATACGGTTGTCCACTTACACATCAACAGTGGATATTACTTACAAATAATCCAGACTATACCATAACACTGTAAGCTATCATGGCTTTGGCATCTTGCATTACACTCCTGGACCTGACCTGTCTAGTTTCCCCAATTCTGGACACTTAATTGCATAATCTTGTGTTCTCCATTCATTTATGTGTAGAGGGATGAGAGTGGCCATTTTCCATGTGGATGGTGTGTGGATGGTGGCAAGTCTGTGTTTGGCTGTAGTGTGTGATAGAGCTGTGAGGACATTCCTGAGTTCATGTAGGAAGCAGACTGTGATGTTCTCATGCCCCATGGAGACTTGCTGTTGTTGCCATCAGTAGGCATTATTTACATGCTCACCACTGATGAGGTCAGGAGTGTGGTTGATGTGCATATCCCCTTGTACAAATGGTGTGGACAGGGTGGCACTGTTCCCACCTAACCTGTCTGATGCAGGTTGTATAAATCCATGGCATGTGTGTATGAGCTGTGCTTTACCCACAGTACAGGTTGAATTGTGTTACTGCCTTTGAGACTGACTACATATGTGGAGACATTGTAGCAATTGGCTTTGGTGGTGTGGATATGTCTTATTTATAGTCATAGTCAGCCTTATAGGAAGTCATCTGTGAACCTACATGCTTGCTCAGATAGAGGTGGACTTGCTTCCAAGTTGTAGTCTGCACCTATGTGTCCCTGTACATCCACTATAGCAACCTATTATGTGCTTTGTGTATTGCTGCCCACCAAGGGGGATTATTTATATATCCTTGGTGGAGGTTGGTTTTAGAGTTCATGTACTGATGATTTCATATAGCTACAGTGGATATAAAGTGTACATACCCCTGTTACAATGTCTGGTATTTGTGCAATTGAAACTAGACACCACAAAGACTCATTTCAACACAATCCCCACCTGTAATGTGACCTGCAGCCTGCTCAATTCAATTGAAAACATAACAATCTGTTCTGTGAAAACATATAGGAAATAATACTCAGTACAGTAAGCCAGATGACTGTGTATGCACACCGTTAAACTGATATGTAGTGTAAAAACCCGCTGTGATGATTACAGCATCCATTTGTCTTTTTTTGTACTCTAACATCATGACACATCTTCACTTGGCAATGGTTGCTCACCTTCCTTGAAACAGCTTTGTTTCTTTTTCTACAGAATTGTACAGGTTATGGGTCACATTTGAGGTGAGAAACATGAAATGATTTTCTGTGGTCTCAGTGGCATACAGCACACAAACCTGGAATTCCAAAAGGGGTGTGTACACTTTGGATATCCAGTGTATGTGAGTGTTGATATAGCTGTTAGTGGTAGGCATGGACAGTGGCTTATAACTCAGTTGTACACTTCTCAGATTACTACCTGATAGTCATGCCTAGTGTAGTACCAATATCATTGTCATGGCAATGCAACAACCAGTAGCTGTACACATTTATTTCTGTTGTATGCAGTGACACTAATATTACACACATGTGCAACATGCACAACCTATTTTCTGGACTACTTATAATCCATGTTATTACTTTTGTGCCTTTCAGCTGAACATATGAAGACATACACATGCTCAGGGGATACCTGGTATACATTTGTGTTCTATGTCAGTATGGCACACTGTATTCACAGTCTTGCAGCTCAATCTGTTATAGCAGGAGTTCTGGACAATGCCCCACATTAATGGGTGACAACAGGGAAATCAATATTGATAACGTATTAATATAGCTGACATAACACAAGTATATGTATATGTGACTACATATATCAGTCACAACTGTGACTACTGTCCAGCAGAACAATGTACAACTGAATGTTATTAATTTGGTTTATCACATGCAGTTTAACACACACACATCTTCAACAGTACTTTTGCTATGCACATGCCCTATATAGGTATCTTAGATTTACAATACAAACATGTATAATACTCACATTCACAGGTAACATATGGATATGGACAACATCCCACTAACTGGCCTAACAGTGGCACAGTCATGACTGTTTGGCAGACACTCTAGTGGTTGCCATATGTGAGCTGTCCTTTCTCATGGTGAGTCAGGTTCCTCAGCTGTGATCCTACCTCTCCACCTCTTAAAGCATCACATCTGGACAAAGACTAAAATTATGGGGGGATAAATAGGAACAGATCTTAAATATGCCTGTTACAAACCTATGAGGTTTGTAGCATAATACATTTTGCATTACCATGACTGTTCTGAAGGATATGAAGTATAAAACTCAAGTGTTTGTCATTACTTCATAACTTCCCTCCTTAGCTATTTGCCAGAAAAAATATAGATGTTAGGAGGAACAGATCAAACACTATGATGGGTAAATCTTGACATTCTGTGAAGATCTGTACAGCTGACAGGTATAGCCCACTGCAACAGAGCCAGATGCTATGTCCATAGCAGCTGTTCAGCAAGACATCATTAACATTACAGCAAGTCTTGTTGGCACATATAATTCTTTCAAAATCATCTAACCCATGATTGCAGACCAAGTACTACATTCAATTACATGCTTACATGTTTCACATACCTGTTTTCTTTGTATGCTCTCTTCTGTGTTCTGGTTTAGGTTTATGTCTTTCTTGTTTTGCTTGTTTTTGTTTGCTTTCTCTCTCTCCCTCTCTGCACTACAGGGATCCAGCTGGTTTGAATAGATTGTAGCATGCCTTTTGTAGGGGATGTTCATGAGCAGGTGATGGCCTCTACACCAATTGGTGTTCCCCACTTGCTAATTGCATGCAGAGCAGCTGTGTAGTTCTTCCAATAGCCAATGCCATAGCAACCCACTACTGTAATTGACTAATTCATGTGGGTATTGTCCCTTTACCTTGCCTGTATTGAAGACATCATTCTTGTGTGGAGGCAGCAGTGTTACAGACAGCAGGTAGGAATACCTCTTACAACAATAATTGTGGACACAGGCCAACTACATGTTTGTATAAGGTTCCAGACCTAGGGACAGAGTGTGAGTATTGCTGTTATATGCTTTGAATATTGCTAGTTTTACAAGGTTTGTGTGTACATGCTAGTTTTGCATGGATTGCAGTCAGTCTGCATAGCTCTCAGCTATGGGGCTATCCACATAATGGTCAGAGGTTTGGCTGCTATGTTTTGTCTATTCCCCAGACAGGTGTTGTCCTTGACAAATCAGTGGCATTCTCTCTGCTGATTGCTATCAGTACATGGCAACATCCATTTGTGTTTCTGACATCATATTCCTCAGAAAGGGTATGTTGCAACCAATCCTGTAACACCAGCAACTTTCACAGTGTATAACAGCAATATTTCAAATATGGCCCTGTGTTTTAGCCTCTGTCCTCCACTTATATACCAGGCTTTGTCCAGATGTCATGCAGTAGAAGGTTGATAGTTAATGGTCTATCATTATTTAGTGCTGACATTCCTGCTATCATTCCAGTGATATTGTGGACTCCCACGCATGTTGTTGGGTAGGGTCCATAAATATGAGGGCTACAGCTGGACATGTGTGACCCTGTACAGTCAAAAGGTCAGTGTACAGAGAATGCTGTTATATGCCCTTGTAAGACATTTTATGGGGGTATTACATGTTTTTTAACCTAGGCTGTTAGTACATGTGAAGGATTTTACTAATAAGAAACATAAAGGTATATGGCTGTACATTTTCATACATTTCACAATTGGAACAGTGGTGGGTTACAGCTTACTATTTTGCAGACAGTTCTGTTTGTCAATGTGATAGTACAGTTTGAAGTGAAGCATTGTTATGTAAAGGATCCATTTACACTGTAACATTTGATACTTTTCCCCTAAGGGGTTTAACTATGGAGTGTAATTGGAGGTTGCTGAACTAAATCTGCAATTAAGTGTTGATTGATTCTTGTAGTCAAGACAAGTGCGTTTTTTACTGTTGTACTACTTGAAGGCTTTGGCCAAGACAGCAGAGTATTTTATTTTCCGTGTATTACTTTGGGTTACCACTTGTCCCTCTTTGCGAGGGACAAACACTCTTTGTGCAGTTGTGTCCTGCTAATGGCAAATGTCCTGAGATGGTAGGACCAAGAATGTATCATATGTTTTCTTTGATAGTTGCATAAATCAGTTATTTTGTATTTCAAACACATAAATGCTATAAGAAATGGTATAAACAACTTAAATAGTATACAGATAAACATTTATATTTATGCAAAATGTGTGGTGTTATGTCCTTTGCATTGAGTGTGGGTATAGGTTTTAATGCAATAATTCTCATTTCAAAAAAATAATCAGACTCTGGCCATTTGAAAAGGTCGCAACCCTAGGATTACTGGCTGTTTGATTTTCTGTGCTCTCTCTCTCTCTCTCTATATATATATATATATATATATATATATATATATATATATATATATATATATATATATATATATATATATATATATATGTGTGTGTGTGTGTGTGTGTATCATTTGAATGTTTAGTGCTTCCACATTGTACATTCCCTATGGTATACTGACTGTTCTGCATGATATGTTAGAGAAATCATCCCAGCATTTTGCAGCTGTGATGGCTTAGTGCTTAACTGCTATGAGTATGGTTTATAGGGTCTTGGGTTCAAAACTAGCAAAGGCTGTTTATTTTATTGCTGGATAAAGTAGGCAGACTGATTAAGGCACTTTAAAGTGGCCATAAGCTTGGGGCAGCCATGGTGGTGCAGCAGTTAGTGTTTTTGCCTCACAGCAAGAGGCTGTCTTGTTCATTCCTTGGCTGAAGTGCCCTCTGTGCAGAGTCTGCATGTCCTCCTTGTGGTCACATGGGTTTGCTCCAGTTTTCTTCCAAAGACATGCTGTAGGTGGATTGGACACTCTACATTGGCCCTAGGCATGCATGTGTGTGCCTTCTGTGGAAGGTTGGGCACAGGGCTAGCAACTCAACACCATGAAACTCCACTGCCAATTATGAACAGACAGGTGATCTGCTGTGGCAACCCCCAACCAGGAAAAGGTAAAAGAAGAAAGTGACTTTAAGCATGTTTGTGTGGGTTTGCACAATGCTAAGTGGAGCTAAAACACAGTTAAACATATAAGCACTTACACTGTGTACACTTTGCTTAGCAACACTTACCAATGCACAAACACACTTAGCATCTATATTTAAGCAAGTCATACACCAGCTAACCACAGCTGTGCAATGCTAACCATTGCTCACTTTTCCTTTTTAGTAGGTATCACACTAATGACAAGCTTGTTTTATGCAGCTTAGGTGGTGGTGTAATGGTATGTTCTCTGACTGCTGTGTATCAGGTTCTGGGCCCAAAATCTGGGACTGCTAGCTTTTTCATTAATGTTAAATTAGAAGACTGTATGATATGCTTGAAAAACAAACACTATTAATGCAGCTCTGATGGCACAGTGGTCTTGTCTCTGACTGTTGTATACAGGGTCCTAGGTTTGAGAACTGTGATAGATTTTCCATTAGTGTTAAATGACCAGACTGCATGATAAGTTTGAAAAAGGAAAAGCAATTTCTGGAGCTCAGATTTGCAGTGGTATGTTCACTGACTGTAGTGTAGAGGGTCCTGGGTTCAAGACTTGACATAACTGGTTATTTTGTTGCTGGGCAGAACAAGGGCTGTTTGATATGGAGTGATTAAGGCACTTTTAAGCAGTTGTAACTGGGTTTGCATGGTGGTAAGTGATGCTAACTTCTGGTTAACTATGCCTACACACAGCCTTAAAAAATGCTTAATCTGTATAGGCATCACTTTGCACCGTACAAGCAGGCTTACTCCCACTTACTACTGCTTACTCCCACTTACCCCCCCCCTGCTAATTTCTTTAAAAGAAAAGAAAAAAGGGTGATAGGAAAGTGGTGAAAAAGGGGCTACAAAGAGGGTAAAACAATATAAAAGATAGCAAGGGATGTGCAGGATGGAAGTAGGGAAGGTCCATATCTGACCATTTCTTTTATAGCAACAGCTGTGCATATATACTGAATTTGGCAGTACATTTGGACTCTCAAGCCTCTGAGAGAAAAGGGTGAGGACAACAATAATGTGATGTGAAGCCAATTAGACAAGATTACAGTGGACACGTGCAAAATGGACAGCTATGTATGGGCCAAAATTTTGTTTTGGAAACAGATTGCCCTTTTTTTTTTAAAGGTGAGAGTGGGATGTTGGGGAAGGATAGTAGGTATATTTGGGGAGGTAAGCTGGGTAGGAAGACAGACAAGACAGCATACAGGAGCAGTACATGACACATGTGGGGGGTAAACACCTTGGACGGGGAGGGGTGTTTGGTAATCAGAAACCCATGAACTCCCAAATAGATACAGTTGGACTGAGGTCCCCACACATGGGCAGTCACCACTGTACCTTCATGGCCCCAAAGGTGGCTGTGCTGGGGGCTGAGCAAAAGGGGCAGGCTAACCCTCTAATTGCACCACACAGCCCTCAAGCTGGCATAGCAGAGCACCAAATTCCTTGCGGACCTCACTATGCACCAGACCCCAGACCTAGCTTCAGTTGATAGGATCCTGTCCATGCCCGAGCCCAGGGGGTGACGAGCCCCATCCCCTGAGGCGGTTCCACTCAAAGGTGGTGGAGGACCAGCAGATGAGGAGGTCCCGGGATGGGTCCCAGAAATGTTCGGGCCCAGTGCCACTACCAGATGAGGCAGGAGAGGCAGATCCACTGGGATCAGCCTTCCTTGAAGTGCTATGGTGTTGCAGTTTTAGAGCATATGTTGGTTAGTAATGGTAAACACATTACAGGATTAGTTATAACAGCATGCATGAGTATTCTCATTAACTCAAAACAAAGATTTGGAACATTTGCATAGCAAACAGAACACATGCATATATGGAATCACAGTGGGCATTACACCGGCATGCAGGTTACATTGATTGTAACAGGCCACCAATGATAGTATATGAACAAGGAACATTAACTGGAATAAATTTCAACATTTGTAGAATAACAGGACACATCTCCCAACAGTACATTTGGTGGAAAACATTCCCATTCATTCATCTGTTTAGATTATTGGTGAAGATATGGTGGAGGAGAGAGAGAGAGATGTCAGTTAACAAATGTAGATTCTTGCAGTGGTCACAGCTTTAATGATCATTGCTCTACTCCTCATTACTCTACAGGTATTATTACAACAATTATGGCATTGGGTTGGGCAGTGGTATAATTACTGCCTTCTTATAGCTATTTTATACTTTCTCTTACCTGGAAGACATGTGGGGGGAATGTTTGTTTATACTACGTGACTGTTTCTACCCATATTCACATAGTCAGGGTTACATATGTGCACTCATATGTGTGTGTGTGTGTGTGTGTGTGTGTGTGTGTGTGTGTGTGTGTGTGTGTGTGTGTGTGTGTGTGTGTGTGTTTATGTCCTACTGACACACTCTGCCTTGATTTCTATCGGTCAGCCTGTTTTTTGTTAGCAGGGACCAGTAGCTGTGACAGCATGACACATATGAATATTTCTTGAAGGAGACCACTTGGTGTATGTACTTATCTTGCTGTCATTTGCAGCCTTGGGGTTGGACCATGGGTGTTGGGCACAATATAACTACAGCCTTCTTATAGCTACTTTATACCTTCTCTTACCTGGAATACCTATGGAGGGAATGTTTGACACTACCTGATGGTTTCTACACATTTTCACAAAATCCTAGTTGAAATTATGCATACAGCTTGCTTCCACTCCCGAGATTCGAACCGTGGCTATTTCTTCTAAACATATACAAGTGTATGTTTCACCAGAAGGAGCTATTTAGAAACTGCTATCATTTTTTGAATGATTTCTTTCTCATTCTCTCTTTGTTGTACTATTTGACCTTGCAATTACAACACTCTTATACATACATTCCTATACATACCTTTTGACATAGCACAGTGTGGAAAACAGTGGTTAACACAGCATTACTATTCAGATATCAGATCTTGGTATATGACATTTTAAATATCAATTAATCTTGTGTCTTATAGAGGCACTAACTTTGTCAGATGAGACTTGATTGCTTAATGGTTTCAGAGCTATAGCTGCTATGCATAACTTGCACACATTTCAAATCATACCATACCAAAGTAAACACAACCAGTCCAAGGTTTTGACTTTTATTGATAGACAGTTACAGTTTTCTTTATATATAACCTATATGAGACTATTACTGTAATATTGTCTGCTTTATTCAGTACAAA
This sequence comes from Protopterus annectens, assembly GCF_019279795.1. Taxonomy (NCBI): domain Eukaryota; kingdom Metazoa; phylum Chordata; order Ceratodontiformes; family Protopteridae; genus Protopterus; species Protopterus annectens. The sequence continues at coordinate 1,882,573,890 of NC_056728.1, read as the reverse complement.
CCATACCCATTTTTAATACTGCCAGGTGACATTCTACTCCTTTATATTTATTTGGTATGACTGCTATAAGATAGATTATTACTCACCAGCCTCACGACGTAGCATTTGCAACCTACTGGCATGGGCTTCCTGGTTTGTAACCTGCTCAGCTGGAGCTGTAATGAAGATAGAGAAACATTTATGCATACCTATCCATCACATACACAGGCTGGACTTTGGTAAACAGTTATTGCTATGAATACTTACACATTGCTGGGACATCACCCCTCTGTCATGCTTCTTGGACCTACTGGTCCAAGAGCTCCCTCTTCCTCCACTTCAAGTCAGCATAGTGGTGCAGGATCTGCTCACCAGTCTGAGGGATACCAGTGGCACTGGTGAGATTGCGGGCAAGAGTTTCCCAGGCCTCCGCTTTGTATTGGGAGCCCTGGTACTGGTGCTACAGCAGTCTCACATCATGTTTTTTCACAAGGAGTCCTACCATAACCTTGGACTCCTGTATGCCCCAGCGCTGCACCTGGCAGTGCATGCCTTCTCCAACACCTGCCATACTGCCTACAGTGGGGAGCTACAACCAGTTATGAGCTGTATTCCTGCCTGCAGGGTTTAAATATGGCCAATTTCCTGCCTTTGCCATGAATGGACAGTTTTAAATATGCTGAGCTAAGCTAAGCTACTGGCAAACCTGCTTATCCAAGGTTGGTAGTGCTTACAGAGGCAGGTTCAGCCTTGCTTACCTATGGGCAAATCCACTTAGCTGGGCTACTCATTGCTTAGCATTCATATTTACACAATGTTTACACCCAGTCAGCATATCTGTGCATTGCTTATCTTTTATGTTATGGACTAAAATCTGTATGGGATTAATTAATTATTCCTGACATATTATAAATTTGTTTACCTTCCCTGACATCCCCCAATGTACTTTCTTTACATTTATTCTTGTGTGACTATACTGTATGGGGTATTTGTGTTAACCAACTTTATTACACTCACACCTCACATCTGGATCTACTACACTACTCTGGTTAACAAATATGTGTTCTTTACTACTTATTTATCAAAAACATAAATTATGCACTACTTTCACATGTAAAATATTAACTGGCTTTACTTGGGAGCAAACAAGGAATGATTACTTGCACGGCAAATGCTCTAACCACTTTGGTATTTCCATATTGTTATGTGTTGGAGTATATACCTATTTAGCTCCTTATATTGTGTAAGCTAGGCTAAACAGAACTGTGCAATGTGCACACCTGCTTAGCTATGCTTAAACTTTATTGCGGACTGAAAAAAAAAATAACTGTTGTTTTATTTTTGTACTTTAGGAGTATGCACATTGATTTCTGCAACATTATTGGTGGGGGCTGTGCTTTTACAATGATGATGACATGACAGGCTTTGCATTTGAGGTATGCTCCATGGACACTCACAGTGTCCACCATAACTATCAACTGTATAAATTGTCACAGACTGCTGAGATATTTGCCATATATTTTTGGTCCATTTTTCATAGCATTGTGGCTTTCTGGTGGATTAGTGGCAAATCATTACAGATTGCAGTTAGAAAATGCTGACAGACATTTGCATTTTACACTTCATAACCTTCAGCACATTCATGCTAATGCATAACCTGTTATTCTATCAACTTAAGTCTGTGAGCCAGACTTTTATTTCCTTTCTCTGGATTTCTTACACTCTAAGAGGTTGAGAGGTATTTTGCAGACACTCTTGCCACCATTACATTGCCGTATGGCAATTATGGAATCCAGGGGGCATGTGTATAGTAAGAGCACTGCTCTCAGACACACACCCCTGTGCTCATACACAGATCTGTGTCCATGTGTGAGCTAAGCAGTGCATCTTCTTTTATATTCAAGCCATGCTGCTGCTCTATGCGGATGCAGACCCTTCTGTGCAAGAATAGTTTATTCTTGCATGGAAGCTTCGTGAATCCGGGGAAAGTATAAACTGTATTTAAAGATTTTTTTATTTTTACCACTGGATTTGACTGCTGTGCTGAATCTGGATCAATGTAGATCTGAATATTTGTTTCACAATGCTGAATGGGACTTTATTTTTTAAATTATTAGTGCTGCTTTAATATCTGTGCATTACCTGCTTTGCCCTTACTCTATGTTTGACTTCTAGTCCCTTTTACTATTGCCACAGTTGTTTACTGTTGATTCCTGAATATCTGTTTGGTTTTAATATTATATCTTGGTTCATTTCTGCACTTTTAGGAATCCCAGACAATGTTTTTACATTAAGATGTCTTTGTTCTTCACACTAGTGGCAGTAGAGGGTAGCCAGGTCTCTTGTGAGCTGGGAATCATTGTTTGTGACCTTAACGTGTATGTGTTTTATTGACCAAAGGGTAGCTTGTTTGTTTGTTGATTTTTGCTGCTCGTATAATATTGCCACATTTGATTGACATAGCCTAACATACAACAGCATCTAGCAATGCCCTGTTTAGATGCAGATGCTTAGAAATGCAAATTCCCTATAAAATCTACCCCCAGAAGTTCCAGACTAGGTAGTTCACTGCCTGTATAAAGATGTTGCATTTGAGTAATGCTGCTTATTGCACAGCAGTAGCAGTTAGCAGTGCCTTTATAGATGCAGATGCTTAGAAATGCAAATTCCATATAAAAACTACCCCTAAGAGCTCCTGAGCATGTACTTGCTTAACAAGCACCAGGTTTGCATGAAATCGATCTAAGTGTGTAGTTCATAAACAACCAGAACTCTAGCAAATCTGCCCTGTCTTACAGTTGTCACACAAAGCAAAGCATAAATCCTTTGATACCAACCTCATTGATATCCACTATAACCACTAATCAGCATTTTCCTACTCTGTCACTAGCTAGCCTGGTAGAAATGTCTTGAGACAATGTAGGAATTATCTCATGCTTTTTGAAAGGCATCTAATTCTTAAACAATCTGATACTGTATGTGAGAGCTGTAGTCATGCTCTGTCTCTGTAGACAAAGCTGGTACACACAGCCACTACAAATATCAAGCAGGATGTCAGAATTTCACAACACTACACAATACCTGCCACACATACTACAGTGCAAACACATAGACTTGCATGTGCTGAGGCTCTTAAAAGTAATCTACTAAATCCAAAACCTCAAAGAGCTTCCAGACACAGTACTTATAATAAATACCCTCAGCAACCTCGAAAAAACACTATCAAAGTACTACCACCATGTCACATTCAGATTCAGATCACAGTGTCTCTAAGGCTAAGCTCATAACTGCCACACAATCCAACATTTTAGTTATACGAGACACCATTGTGAGGCACACAGATATCCTGCTCACCAGGCCCATCAAAGATAAGGTTAAAGTCAGTTGCCTGTCAGTGGCAAGGATCTGTCAGATCAGATATGCATTTGGGTCATTGAATCACAAGCACCAGGATGTCTTATTTATAGGCCATGAGGGAATAAATGATCTGAGAGGTACCTCCCTGGACTATATGAAAAGAGATCATGGAGCTCTTGGACTATGTGTCCAAGGTAGGTATAATCCTAGCATTGAGCTGTATTGTACCTTCCCCAAAGAATGATGTCACGATATGAACAGAATATAATTAATTTTAATAATTGGCTAGTTTTGGGTGTCATTCAAAGGGGGTCCAATATTTGTCAGCCTGGGAGGATGTGCTTGACAGACGATGCTGCTTCACCAGGGATGGCCTGCATCTCTCTACCCTAGAGTTTTGAATATTGGCTAAAATTTTATCTACCCCATAGTGCCTTTTTTTAGGCATTGCCGACCTGATAAACATTCCAACATAACATAACCAGTTCAAGAAAATTTAAAGGTGTTTCTGCTTAATGTCAAGAGTGAAAAAGAAGCACAACTCCCAGCATGTTCTCATGACCCTGGAGAATGTATGTCTGTGCATTTATCAAGATGTGGTATAAAGCCACAGAGAGCTCCCCAACAGTACATGGCCATGTTTTCCATGTATTTACACCTGTATGGGATAAGAGGTGCAGGCATCTCAATTTATATCAGAAACAAACACACTTCAAGTCTGGTCAAACACTATGAAGTGCTTGCACTTTTCCACATAGAGATGACCATAGGCAAAGTCCTGTAACATAGCCTTGTAGGCTACAGGTCCCCCTTTATGACCAAGGAGACCCATAATGCAACGTTAAATGTACTTGAGACACTCTCCATTCATCTTAACATCATATTCATGGGGTGCTTAACCATCTCACTGTAAACTAGGAATTATACATTATCCCTATCATGCAGGTCCACAACGTCTGGAAGTTTGGAAACACAAATACTCTTGACCAAATAGTCCATATGTCCATTAAGGAAACTAATGTCCTAGACCTATCCCTCAACAAAGTGGGGAATGTTGCACTGCCCCCCCCCCAAGTGTATTGTCCTCGTTAGACAGGTCAGAGCATAATGGTATCTCCTTTGAAATAAAAATAAAACCTGACACATCAGGTAACTTTGAAAATTGTAGAAATTATTCCAAGACAAGCTTCCCATTTTTAAGTGATACTCTGATAAAATTTCAAGCCCTGTCAAACCCAGGAAACACTGCTGCATACAATGAGCCTTTCCCAAGAACCATCTAGAATCATATATATGTATATATATATATATATATATATATATATATAGCTATACAGAATCTGTGATACCTACCCAAAATAAATTCATGACATACTCAACAAACAAGCCGCCCTAGTGGAATCAATAGATTATATACAAAAGAAGGAAAATCTTGGCTAAAAATAGAACATGCAACACCCAGAATGATAGAAACTCATTAGGAGACTAATTAAGTAAACCAAAGACAAACTTTATGTAAAAGTAGCCTCTCAGGCTAATGACAACCACAAGGTATTATTCAGTTATGTCCAAAACCTCAAGGGCAATACACAACAATGAGCCGAACTAATTGTAATGGATCCACCAATACTTAGCCTAAGAGATAGTAAACTTACTGGCTAACAAATTCAGCTGCAATTTTACCCCGCTTTCTCTCCTCACACATCTCTAGAAATATTCCTGATCGTAGCTCCCTCAACTATCGGGGGGGGGGGCATGTCCTCAAAGCACTCTCCAAGACAAAAAACATTGCAGTTTTGGGACCTGATAATATCCCAGGATGAACAGGGTGAAACATGACCTTCATGACTTCTAGAAGCACTATTCAATCATATTCTTCAAACAGACTTCATGCCAAATGAATGGAGGACTGCAACTGTTATCACAAAATGCGAAGTTGGGCCATCCATGTTCCCAGGAAACTCCTGACCAAGAGGCCTGACTAGCCCCACATGCAAGGTGATGGAAATAATTATCATGGACACATTAAACAATGGCATATGAAACCTTCAGACACTGGACCCAGCTCAGTTTGGTTTCATCAAGGGAAGTTCATGGCTACTCAACCTGGTGGATTTGTTTGAGAAGGTCTACAAAGTAATGGATGAGGGCAAAATGGTGCACATTGTCTACATTACCTAACCAAAACATTCAAGACAAACCCCAGCTCAGGCATTGTAGACAAGCTCAAGGAACTAAATATAAACCTCTGCATCACCTGCTAGATAGTGAATTGACTCACAAATAGGACCCAAGAAGTTAAGGTAGAGGATTGTATCTTCACAAAAAGGTAAGTCACTAGCCTAGCCCCACAGGACTTGGTGCTGAGCTGCTCTGGTTTAGCATCTACTTCTATGAAGTTAAGGCTAATGTTTAAGGCCTCTGAATGACCAAATTCCCTATTACTGCAAATTAGGTGCAGTCATTGAATCCCATCCAATACAAAAATATCCTCAAAGGGTCTGACACAGATTAATACATGGTTCCACGGCCATAGTCTTCAACTCAATGCTATGAATTGCATAAAAGTATCCTTCAGTAAGATGACTGCCCCTGCAACTTATTACATTGATAATTCACACATAAGAGTAGACCTAATAGTCAAGGATGTTGAAACACATGTGAACAGTGACTTGACCTTTGACCATCATGTGTCTACTTTAGTAAGAAAGTCATTCCATGTTGCACAACTTATACACAAGGGTATGGCATCTGGGTGCAAAGATGTTATTGTTCTGTTGAACTCTTCCCTCATAAGGCCAGACATCAAGGATAATGCACCCTTCAGCATACACCTATCTAGGCATATGCAACAAGTGGAGTGACCACAGAAGTTCCTCACAAAAAAGAATACATGGTATAGAAAACAAGTCCTGCACAGATTGCCTCAAAGCATTGTCTTTATAATGAGACTCCTACAGACTGCTGAATGTTGACCTACACCTGGCCTACAAAACCTCCTCTGATCTAGCTTTAATGGACCTGTTGCACATCTGCAAAGAATCAGCACCAGAAACATCTGATCCTAGGACCTAAATGTAGACTGTAATATAAATTGGACATGCTGGATAAACAGGTATGTGCATCAGAGGCTGCCCCTTCTCTGGAAAAGGCTTCCCATCTACAGGAAGCAAAGTTCCTCTCTGCATTTATTCAAGTGAAAATTGAATCAATCAGTGGATGGGGAATCACAAATTACCTCGGATCTGGCACCTATAGCTCTATTAGAGAGTGGAAGTATGTAATGCTTGACCACTCATGCCAATATTTTTATACCACCACATAACTTATGGGACCAATAACTTTTTCATATTTCTGAGATGCATGGCTAGGTTTTAAAGGGACCTGTATGGTTGTTAGTTTAGCAGTATGTTGTGATCCTATTCTATAATTTTAAGAAAAGTTTCAATTTGATATATACGAAATATGTAGTTAATTGCACAACAGTTTTAATCTTTCAACTCCATCTCAGAATTTGTGAAATCTTTTAAAGTTTCTCCCCAAATCCCATCTCGGTTCTTATGCAAGTATTTAGGAAATATTTCCTTAGAATCAAACTGCAGTATTCAGACATGGAGGAATGCTTAGAAGCAAACAGCACACTGCATTAAATGGCATAGTATGATGAACAACAAGATACAGTGAAGGGTCAATACAGAGATACATGTAACATAATCTCACAAGTGGAAAACAGATCATTATCTGTCATATGCAAATGACTGCCTGATGACATGCAAATGAGTGTTGCAGTGGTATCGAGAAACATTGTGAATGCAAATGATAAAATCAAACCTGGTGGTGTAATTCAGAAATATAATTGTGAGATTATGGAGGTGCTTGAGTAAGCTTCCCCACATTGGAGAAATATCAATAGGTTTAACAGGTTGATTTTTAATACCAATAGGGCAGTTGACTGTGCTATTTTGTGCATGCATGTTATCTTTTACTTGCTTGTATAATGTTACTGAGTTTAGCAAGGTAGTTGACCAAAAACAAAACAACAGAATTAGGTTTCATTTTCTTGTCTGATTAGTTGTAACGGTAGATGTGTTTGATAACTGCTGTCCTCAATGCATTTTTGTTTTGATGCACGGAGACACAACTACATGAACAATTGATGCTAACAAATTTACTCAGTCCTTTCATGGAAAACATTAATATAAGCATAACAAAATAGAGGAAGAATGTTACTCACTGTATACGACACTGCATGTGCATGAAGCATGCCTGCTACCTGGTCACTTCTCAAGGGACACTGATGTAGTCCTCTGAAACATCCAGACAGCTGACCATTGCTTTTGCCATGCTGCAGAACAGAACACCATGGAAACAAGCTCAGCAAGTAAGAATTAATACATTCTACATTTAAAAGTGACAGTACTTTAGGCATTACAGAACACATAATAATGTGATTAGAATCAGAGACTTGATCGTAACCCCCTATGCAAAGAACTGCTATTACATTCCTGGCACTTACTACAGGCTAAAAGGCTTTTATATGTTATATGTCAGTATATTTTTATCATGAATATTATTAGTAATGCATTAAGCGGAAATAGTTTTTCTTCTTCTTTGCAGAAGTGTGTTTGCATGTATACTTATAAAAGACTGTTTTAGATGTAAAATCCATAATCTGTAAAACATGCAAGAAATTAAATTTAAGTGAAATCATTTTTCTCAAAGGCAAATGTGATTGTGCTTTACTTTAACATAATTTGCAAAAGAACATGATATTAACATTATCAGATTAGGCGGCAGGAGAAAATTTTAATAAGTTATGTCAGAAGATGTACCTGTGTCCCTCTGGGAGTTTACGAGCAGAACACTGACATTTTGTAACCTCTCACTGGAGATGTCACTTACTGGCTTATTATCAGAACTTGAGTTATTGTCATAAATATTCCACCTCCACCACCAATATCATGACAGACCTTCTGAAAATATATTCAGTATACATTTTTGGGCTGGCATTCCTCATACTGTGGGATAAATATCTATCATGTTCTTTTTCTCCATGTTGCTATCTTATGCATCAGTTTTTGTTTGCAGTGAATACAATCCAATACCACTCATTATGCCCTTACTGATTTTCTGAATAAATCATTTCCATATCCTGTTTGCTTGCAGCCCAAGCAGAGTCACCTTTCTACAAGTAGTTTTTTTTTGGTACATAATTCTCTAACATGATGGCTGTAAAAAGCAAGGCTGCTATGCCAAAAGAGGCAAATATTCTGCCAGACTACAGGCAAAAATAAGCAAAATTTCATTTCTCTGTATGGGAATTTTGAGTCAGCCATTACAGCTAACTGGTATTCTATACTGTCAAACAAAAATTATTGTTCAGGTCTGCCAGCGTTTTCTCTGAGAGTTCAGATTCTTGAAATGAAATTACTTTGTATACTGTCAAATCAAAATGAAATTTAACAACATCTTGTCTATTACTTCACACATGCTAATAAACTATATCTCCTTTATTATCATGTATTTTACTACTCCTGAAGGTATTACTAGCCTAAGGATGTTACTAGTATTTATATTTTCACAGATATTTAATTTTCATAAAAGGATTTCACACATCATTTTGTGATAAACATCACTGTAATAGTGGTTCTTATTTCTGTCTCTTTCCTTTTCCTTTTGAACTCTCTGGATGCTTTCATAATAATCACCATAATTTGTTATTTCTTGTCTATATCATTGTCAGAAATCCTAAGAACTATCTACTAAGGCTTTTATTTGGAGTTGTTGAATACAATCTCCAATAGTTTAGGATTTATAATTAATGTGAAGTATTTCCATAGATATGGTGATCATACAAACTGACAATAGCTGCAGTTTCTTTCACTGTACAGTTATCTCTTTCTCGGTAATTGTTATTAAATCAGTTGTGGGTTTAGTAGCAACTAGGTTCAATGGATTTATATCACTGAATAGTATCAATGCAGGTTATTTTATAACTTTCCCTAAAATTGTGCAACCTTAGATTAGGTCATTAGAGTTAGGGTGCTGACAGGGCAAATCCCTCTACCTTGTGTGTGAGTTGGCATCCCATTCCACTGAGGTTCTTTTTTTTTACATTCCCTGAAAATAGAGTGCTTATTTATGATTCAGTGAGACCTACGTGAAGTCCATAAACCATAAACCTGTCTCTGTACCCCAAAGAGATAGCCACCTTACTGAGTGTCAGATGGTATGAAAATGAATAGCAGCTCAGGCGATGTAAGGGGAAGGCAGGGGAGGATGAGAGTGACTGAAATTTTCTTGCTTGCCCATCCTGGTGGGGGGGGGTGATGGTAGTCCTGGCTAGACAAAAATGCTTCTATACAAGGAGAGCTTAGTGTGGTACCAGCGTAGAACAAGAATGGGGTATATGTGCTTGCTGATCCCAAGTTGGTGATAGCAGCCCTCATGGGACACACAGAGAACAGTCCTACAATTGCCTAGCAATGGCTTGTGCACACAGCAGCCACCAATGAGGGGGCAAGGCCAGAAAAAATGCCATCAGTGCAAGCACTGGCAGCATGCTGGCAAGGGCGTAAACATAACCATCACAACAAAATAAATAAACCCTAGAGGAGGGCGGCCACGGTGGTGCAGCGGTTAGCATTGTCACCTCACAGCAAAGAGGTTCTCCAGTTCGATTCTCAGCTGAGGTGCCTTCTGTGCGGAGTCTGCATGTCCTCCTTGTGGTGGCGTGGGTTTTCTCCAGGTGCTCCAGTTCCTCCCACATCCAAAAGACATGCTGCAGGTGTATTGGACATTCTAAATTGGCCTTAGGTGTGAGTGTTTGTGTGTGTGTGTGTGTGTACCTTCTGTGGAAGGTTGGGTGCTGGGCTGGCAACTCAACACTGTAAAACTCCACTGCCAATCATGAGAAGACAGGTGATCCATTGTGGCAACCCCTAACCAGGAAATGCCGAAAGAAGAAGAAGAGGGGGTTTACCGTTAAAACCTTTTAATATATAAATGAGTGACTGTTTTTTTCTGTCAAGTAAATGTAGAACAAAAGCACTTGTTCTTTTGTGTATTAAACAGTTTTAACTGCAAGAAGTGTTTTTTTTTAATCAATATTATATTGACAATACTAACCCAGTCATAGCTGCCTATCATATCTCTCAACCTCTTACCACAAAAAATCTGTACAAAGCCAAAAATAATTGGGGGACAAAGCCCCCCAAATAGGGACTAATTTTAAGCACTGCTCTTACAAGCTTTGCAAGTTGCTAGAATAAAATGCACTGTTACTTTGCATTTTCTGAAGGATATACAGTCTGAAACCCAAATGCCTGTCATTTTTAGAGAATTCAGTCCGCACTGATTTGCCACAAAAATCCAGAAAACCACAAATGTCATGAGGAACAGACCAAAATTATGGGGAAAAATCCAGATATTCTATGAAAATCTGGACAGTTGAGAAGTGTGTTGCCTGTATGATGGTTCTCCACTCTGTTTATCCACTGTAAGGGAAATACCAAGGATGAGAGATGTTCAGCAGGATTAATAGAAAATAACACATACAAAAAATTCACAAACCATAGTTTTAATTCCTGTTCAATCTTCAAAGACCTAACGGGATAGGCAGTAATTGCATGGCTGCACCTTCTTTGGTTTTTGTAATGCACTAATTCTATTTCTAGTAGAATAGTACTGCTTATAGTAAAATAATCCCTTGCAGTATCAGTACCAGAGGACAGACAATTCCTGCTTTTTCTAGTGTTTCTTGCTATTTCTCTGTTTGAATAAATAATAACATTTCTTAACAACACTATTTTCAGGCTTACAAATGTGCTAAAACTGCTTACAAATGTGATATCTGCTTAATCAGTCAGAAGGTTATAACTGCTTTAATATTTGCTAGTGGTATCATCTCATACATTGCTTTTACCATCTTTGGGACATGTGACGTCATTTAAAAAAACAAAACTTGAATTTATACAATACAAGACCATGATGCTAATTAAATTCAATGTTTTCATCCCTTGTTGTAAGATCATTATATCTCTATCTGTAAGAACCTTACTCACTCTCTCATCACTTTCTTTTCATGTCTGCTATCTACTCCACACACTAGTGTCAGGGCTAAAGCCCTTGATGTCTTTGATTCAGTATATGAGTTGCATTAGATTCTGAAAAAAAACATTGTTTGCTAATGACACCAAATAATCTTTTGTATCTCATTAAAACTATGTGAACAAAAGTGCATGTGATACATCTGCTACTAGGGTTTACTTCAACCTGGTGGTATCTTAACTCAAAGAATAACTTAGTGATCACATTTTGTTCCACTGAGTTTACTTTTAATTATATCCGCTACTGGTTTCAGGTGTATTTCTTTTCTTTTCCTTTCTTAAGGCTTTACTGATTGATCGAAGAACCACACAGATCCTTAATTCACTTGGACTCTTAAAGAGTGTCAGTCTGGAAGAAACCGATCTATGTACATGGAAACTTTTTTTGCTTATTGAATATTTGTGGATTTTCTTGAGCTGTTTTTTTTTTTTTTTTCCTTCCTTAAGTAAAAAGGCTTATATAAGGTTGTGTTACTGGAGGTCATATTGGAGTTTTTGTGCAGAATGACGTGTTAGCTACTTTTTGTCCAAGAAGTTATAAAGGTTTCCAGTGCCATTAAATAAATATATCGATTACCTGAACAGTTTACTTAATTTATGTTCATTTTATTATGGGTTTAATGGCTTCTTGATAAATTTATGGCAAAGGATGTCATTCAGAAGCTCAGCCATACTATGCAATACTTCAGAGTGAATAACAATGACCCATCTTAAGTAGATTTTCCTCCCAGCCAGTTGTCCAGACTGGTTTAAAACTTTGCTGGGGAAGTATTCTGCTTAATATGTAAGGGCAGCCTATTCTATAAATGGGGAATATGTTGGGTTAGGTACTGCTCGTGACATCTGACTTTGCTGATGCTGTAATATAGCTGTAAGTCACTAATATTATTGGTTGCTTTTCTACTGTTGCCAGATAGATGAGGAAGTTCAAAGGGTGCTGGTTCAGTCAAAGCATGGAACACTAAGCTGAAATCCGTATGACACTGTGAAGTGGGAACATGCTTTTACTCTAAAAGAGTAGCTAAGGCTAATGAGACCTGATATATTTTTACTGAGGAAACAATGGGGTCTCTTAAGTTGGTTTAGGTACTTACCAAGGTATGTACCAAAGGACACTGTATTCACTGATGGACCTAATAAGGGATGACAAAGTGAGACTATAGCTTTGTATGATTCTGAAGAGTTACCACATAAGATAAGTTGTACAAGGTAGAAGTATATTCTAACCACCAGAAGGATGGGGTGGTCAAAGTAGAATCTATTATAAAAAGTACCCACATCTATGAAGACTGTGTCAAATTTATGGGGAACTTTAGGTATATAATAAACAAAGTAATAACAGATTCACCAAAGGAAACTACTCCATTTCTTGGCATTGTTGGGTAGCTAATGATTAAACTAAAAGTACGGGTTTGGTTTAGCACGTGCTGGAAAATTTGAGTTTCAGAGAAAGATTTGGTAATTGTTTCAACTTTAGAATCATCAGTAGAATTGGATAGATAGTCCATTAGTGCATTGATGTCAACTTTTATGCCAGAGAAGTATGTACTAAACAGGAATATATTATTTTCCTGAGAACACTTAGATATTGGTAAAGAAAGTCTTTTTTTTTTTGGATGTTGAGCTGCTTAGTAAGTTAGTTCCTTCATCCTATAACACCTTAGAATTTTTTTGATATATGTATCTATATATATATATATATATATATATATATATATATATATATATACACACTGACCTTTACAGTCATACCTTCTTGCTACTACACAGCTGAAGAATGAAATAGCAATGAAATCTGAAAAAGAAGTGAACAAGCTGCTCAAAAAAGGGCAACATCTAGTGCTACTAGCATTTTTCAGAAGTACACCCAAGAATATAAGACAACTCTCCAAAATATGTTCCACTGAGAACAGTTTGTGTGTCTTGGCTTAAACACTGAGAGATTATTGCAATAACAATGCCAGTCACATAATGTAAACATTTGTATCATCTACTTCTAGTAATAAAAAGAAGATCCACATTAGGATGTACCACCGTCAGTTGTCAGTTAGTGATTCCAGTACCAATCTGAATGGAGAGACCCTCTATAACCAGAAGCAAAAATGTATTTGCGGTACAGGAAGAATGTAGGACATAACAGCATAGGTGACTTTTGACAATATTTTCTGACAGATCATCTAGCTCTCAGGAGGTTTCCATAACAGGTATACATAATATATCTCTTCCTTTGTGCATCATTTGCTTTATCTGCCTTGTCATATCTAATAAGACGGAACAGGCCAGAAATGAAGCACTCTGAAGTGGGTCAAGGTTTCTATGGGTTTCAATTCTATACCTTTTTCTCTAGCAAACTTTCCTCCATTGTTCTTGACTGACAGAAATATGTAGCTATTTTTTCTCACAACATACTGCTCTCATCATGTGTTATACTACCTCGAATTTCTACACTCTTTTAGATCTGGAAGAGTGCCATTTGGAATCATGCTATAAACAAACTGAGCCCTTTAGCATTATATCTAGCCAAAACTGTTCATGATTCATCTTGTTACATGTGCACATTAGTTGAAGGTATTGGATTAGTAGGTTAGCCTTAATAAGCCATGCGCATTAGTTGAAGGTACTGGATTAATACAGTAGCCTTAATAAACTGTTTTTATATTATATATTATAATTTTTCTGTAGCTTTTTAGTTTCAGCTCTAACTTAGCACAGTCTCAGTTTACATTATGGTGTTAAGTGGGAAGGGGGACTTGGTTATACGAATGAGTTTAATTCTTTTATTGCTCTTAAAACAACCACCCTCAGTAACCACTCCCTTGCTCCATATACCCTGATTATATATAAATAATGAATGTCTTTAATGCTTTTCATTATACTCAACTATGATCACTTGTTTGTGTGTTTTGGTATAGAATATTCAATTTTTAACTCAACTGTGGACTGCCTACTATTTTATTATTTTGTAGTACGTATGTGCAGTGGTTAGTATTGTCACCTCACAGCAAGAGGCTCTCTGGTTTGATTCTCAGCTGAAGATCCTTCTGTGTGGTCTCCATGTTCCACCTGCAATCGACTGAATGTTAAAAGGCATGCAGGTAGGTGCATGTGTGTGTGTGTGTGTGTGTGTGTGTGTGTGTGTGTGTGTGTGTGTGTGTGTGTGTGTGTGTGTGTGTGTGTGTGTGTGTGTGTGTGTGCGTGTGTGTGTGTGTGTGTGTGTGTGTGTGTGTGTGTGTGTGTGTGTGTGTGTGTATGTGTGCCTGCTCTGAAGGTTGGTTGCTGGGCTGGCAACTTGGTACCATAAAAATCCACTGCCAATCATAAGCGGACTGGTGATCTGCTGTGTCGACCCCTAACCGGGAAAAGCCAAAAGACTTTTTTTTGTAGTAGGTATTTTAAAGTTCGATTTTTATTAGTGAACTAGGTGCATAACATATATCAAGGATGAACTTCACACCCTCTAAACTGTGAATTTCTGCTTGTTTTTTTTTTTTTTTTTTTTTTTTTTTTTTAAGTTGAAGATATTGCTACCAGCTAATATTTTTGACTTCCTCCAAAGTATTGCATTAATTGAATGTAAGCTACTTGTTAGCAGACTCAAGAAATAATGCTTCTAAATTAATGATGTTTCTATACTATCTGAGGACATTGGGTAAAAACGTTGAAACATGTACCATCAGTTATAACTCTGGGTAATGACCACATGTAAAGCAACTTACTCCATTCCTGAAGATACTCATTGATACAGTATACATGAAATAGCAACCGTAAAAAATCTCTATGAATCTAGTTAAAGGCTTTATCAAAGTCTATATATAGGGCTGTCATTGAACAATTACTGTAGTTAGTTAATTACTGGACATTATAGAACTGCCTAAATACATCGGAGCTTACTTGCCTAGCTTTCAGAAGCCTTGCTGTATATTTTCTATCAGTGTTCCCATAGAGCATTTTAATCCGCCAGACATTTCTGAGGATAAAAATGAAAGTGGAGGGTAAATATTCATGTGATTATGTTCATTCTCCTCCTGAGGTAAAGTGATGATGGAAGCTGCTATGGAGGAGTAGAGAATCACTCCTTGCTTATCACTCTCCACTATCCTCTACTGCAGTTCTATTTGGGCCAATGGCCTTACCTGCTTTTATTATTACAATGGCATAAGATACTTCCCCCTGACTTATGGAATTCGTGAGTGTGTAATATTCTGTAGATGACAGTTTTGGCCATATTAGTGCCATTATAAAGGGAGGATTCTAAAGACCCCTTTGTCCACTTGGAGGTACATATAGCTCTTGATACAATATTGCCATTATAGCAATAATAGAAGGAGCTGTATGTTTAATGGACCTATTTGTTTCTGCTAGGCAGCTAATTTGTTTTTGACAATGCCTAAGTATGTTTAATGGACCAATCTGTTTCTGCCAGGCAGCAAATTTGTTTTTTGACAATGCCTCACTTTTAGACAATGAAAGAGTAACTTGAGACACTTTATGTGTTTTGCACAATAATGCAGTCTCATTCTTTCTCATGTCCTATGCATCCATACACTTGGACAAATTTCCCTTTCTTTTAAGGGATTGTGTCTTACGCCATACATGAATTTGTTTGCTCCCTACTTCCTTATATTAGGTTCATAGGTTCATACTAGGCTATCTGCCCTAGGGCATTTATAAGCCTAGCCAGAATGTGTTTGGCTTTCGCCACCCATTTTAAATTTATTTTGCTATGCCCTTTTTCGAGGTTAGTATACTGTGCCTCTGTCTAACAGTGACACAGAAGTGATACCCGGGGTAAACCTACGATCTCCCATCCACTCATCAAGATTCCTCTTGAAGAGAGTCAATGAGGGACTCTGCCTAACCTGGACTGGGATTTTATTCTAGAGTGAAGGGAGGCTCTGGGTTATGAATCTATCCCTCCAGCATGTCCTGTTTATTTCAGTGCTGAGGTTCAAGTCTCTTGAGCGCATAGCTCGATGGGATTTGGATTTTCTGAGGTGCAGCATGTCCATTAATTCCGGGTTGGACATGGCTTTATACGTCAGGCACAGATCGCCTCTGAACAGGCGATATGCCACTGAGTAAAGCTGGAGTTTCTTTAACCGGGCAGCATATGGCATCTGTTTGAGCCCTATGATCCTCTTGGTGAGGTACTTTTGGGGTCTTTCCAGTTGCTGCAGGTGTCTGGCAAGGCACGTCCCAAAAGGGGCATCATACTCAATTATGGGCCTGATGAGGGATGAGTAAAGAGGCACGATGACCTCCCATGATCTAAATGTGAATCCCTTCATGATTAGGTGGGCTATATAAATTGTTTTTCTAACCACTTTGGCCATGTGGTTGTCAAATGAGAGATTGCTATCAACTTGGGTCCCCAGGTCCCTAATTACTTCTTCTGTACTTAATGGATTACCACCTATGTGGTAATTTGTGGGCACTTTGTTTTTGCCAAAGGGGATGACTATACACTTTTTGGCATTTAGCTTGAGGCCATGGCTCTGGCACCAGTTGTCTGTTTCTATGAGGCCCTTTTGCAGGATGCTTGTGTCGGCTGGAGAGTTGATTATGGCACCCAGTTTGCCGTCATCTGCGAACTTGGTCTACTGCACTCACTGGAAGCAGTCCTCATCCTTGGAAAACTTGGACATTTCTGCAGTCACAGAGACCTGGTTCAAGGCTGTGGAGAGCACCCCATCCATACTGGGCTACACCTCCTTCCACACGTTCAGGCCACAAACTGAAGGCATTAAAACTAAAGGAGACAGTGTATGGATATTCATAAAGATAAATACACCTCCAGATTGGTTAAATAGTATGATTCCCTAGAGAAACTTTAGTGAAATTAACTGATTGTAGGACACCTATTCAAGTCATTACCAGCTACAGGAACCCCTCCATTAATTAGGAGAGCCACTCTGCCTATTTGGATCTACTTGAGTCTATCAAGATACATCCAAACACCATGGTTTTGGCTGACTAACTAAATATCCATGGGAAAATTACTCGTGCTCTAACTCACTTGCCTAAAGGTTCCTCAACTTTCTTAAGTCCAGTGCACTGGACCAGCTTGCTGACACCCCCACAAGGGGTGCCAACATCCTGGACCTGGTGCTTACCAATATGGGGGACCACTGTAGCACCCCCACTGAGAAGTCTTCCTTAGTGAGATCTGACCACAAATCAGTCTCATTCGAAGTAACTGTCACACCTGACCACCCACCAGCAGCAACTAGACTAAAAACGTCTCCAAAGCAAATTATAACCTCTTATGTGATGGTATAAATAGTTTTACTGCAACTCCCCCCTCAGATGGAACTGGCAGCTATGCAGAGCTCTACACCAATGCTTTATACAAACACCTGTATAAGTGCATTGACACGGCAAGACAGGATAGGACCAAAACAAGCTTCTCAAAGAAGAGCAAACCTGTCTGATGGACAACTACCATTAACAGGCTTTACAATAAGAGAAAGAAATTTCCGTCTAAGAGTAAGAGGGGGTGAACCCTAACCTGGAAACACTCCCTCCTCAGCTTTAAAAAGCACATAAGACTTCTTGTGAAGTCCTCCAAAGCAAACTACAAATCCAGATTAGCTTCCTCAATTAAGGACAACCACAAGACGTTCTTTAGTTACATCCGTAACCTAAAAGGAAAAGCCTAGATTTGTGCCGAACTGGTAGTTAATGATGCCACATATACTGAGCCTGTGGACATAGCTAACCTCTTAGCTGACAGGTTCTGTGAAAATTTCACCACCCCTTCCCTGCCACACACACCCCATGACATCCTTACCACCTGTCCTCTACCTTGTATCTCTAAAGAGCAGGTCATCAACACCCTCTCTAAGGCCTAAAACACAGCATCTATGGGACCTGATAGCATCTCAGGTTGTGTCCTACATGGGCTGAAACAAGAATTAGCAGCACCAGTGGGTGCCATTTTCAGTCATAGTCTAGCTCCAGCTTCATCCCAGCAGAATGGAAAATGGTCACAGTTATCCCCTTGCACAAAGGTGGTGCTTGCACTGACCCTGGGAACTATACACCTATTAACCTGACTAGACTTATCTGCAAGGCCATGCAGCAAATCATCATGGACCTTATCAACAAAGATATAAGTAATTTCCAAACACTTGATCCTACTCAGTTTGGATTTGTCAAAGGGGATTATGCGTGTTAAACCTGGTGGACTACTTTGAGACGGTCACCAAGGCGCTGGACAAGGGGAAATCTGTGCATGCAGCCTGCCTAGACTTAGCAAAAGCTTTTGACACTATCCTCCACTCAGGCATCATTGACAAACTCACTCGGCTGGGTATCAACCCTTATATCATTAGATGGGCCATTAACTGGCTCACTGATACCCATACAATCAAAATAGGGGAATTCACCTCCAACAGCAGACCTGTAACCAGTGATGTTCCACGTGGATCAGTCCCGGGACTTCTTCTGTTTGGAATCTATTTCTCCGAAGTGCAAGCTAAAACTAAAGGTCTGTGGCTGACAACGTTTGCTGATGACTGCAAACTGGGAATCGTCAATCTCCAGACGATATCAACATCCTACAAGAGGCTCTTAAACAAATGATTGGTACCAAAGTCTTGACCTTAAACACAATGCAAAAAAATGTATTATCATCCCTTTCGGTAAGTGCAATGTTCTTGCTAATAACCACATCAATAAAAGCACCCTAAGTATGCACTCAGTGGTGAGAGACCTGGGCACACTGGTCGACAGCAACCTTACCTTTGATCACCATGTCTCCACAGTGGTAAGAAGGACATTCTGTACTGCTCATCTCATAAGTAAGGGCATTGCATCCAGAAAAAAAAAGTCATAACTTCTCTGTACTCTTCCCTCATCAGGCCGGCAACTGAGTACAATGTCTCTCCTGGTATGCACCTTTCCAAGCACATGCAGCAACTGGAGAAACCACAAAGTTTCCTCACAAGGAAAATTCAGGGTCTTCAGCATCTGTCTTATGTAGATCTTCTGAAATCTCTGTCACTTTATAGGCAATCTATACCTTGCATATAAGGCAATCTTTGACCCTGCTTTATTGGAAATGCTGCATATCTGCAAGTCAAATGGTAAACTGGTTACTTGTTCCAAAGACCTTAACCTGGTATGTGACATTAATAGACCTGCTGGAGGGACAGATTTCTCTCCCAGAGGTTATCACACCTTTGGAATGGACTCCTACTTCATGTCAAACAGAGAACCTCACTGACCCTCTTCAAACAACAATCTGGATGATTGGATCGGTAACTGTAAATTCACCCCGGGGTTCCACCTGTGTCCCT